>NC_084903.1:508200-705700 GCF_949316345.1 Pungitius pungitius
GGTTTAATCGGGTGTGATAATTAACATTGTCTGTGGGTGCAGAGGGACTTTGAGAAAACCAGGTTTCTCACTGCAGAAAGTCATGCATGTCAACAGTGAACAGTAAAAAAGGCTACATCAACCTTTACATTTGGACGGACGAAATCAACCAGTTAGATTTTGGACACTGGCAATCTTACCTAGAAAAAGGAGAGTTAAATATGTGCCCATACGATTTCTGGGAGTTTGGACCTGCGGGGGTTGAAACCTCGCCTGGCCGTCAATCAGGCTCACAGATCAAGCTGAGACGCTCCCCACCAAGGTGAGTGGATCCATGGCCGAGGAGCAGAGCGCCGTGGTAGTCGCTGCAGGCTGTTTACGGGCCGTGAGACGGGCAGCTAAGATTTAAGCAAAGGCCCGCAGAGCATGTTGGAGAAGGGGAGGGAGGGGGGGAGGGGGGGAGGGGGGGGTGTGCAGGTTGCACGCACGCCATCGTCCACCCACCTCAACTCTGAATGATCTCCTCCGACAAGCCCTGTGGTCCCCGGCTCTCCTCCCCCCCGCTAGACGGCCCCCCGGCACCCGGTGAAGCCCACAGAGTAACACTGATAAGCAGCATTATTATTGTTATTTATGTGTTTTTTCATATTCATAATAGGATGCCACTTAAATCCTATTGATATCATTTTCTTCCAATATTCACATTTTCCATTAGATTTCTGGCCAGAGCTTCAATCAACCACATCCTACGGAGGGAGGTTTCACCATTATAGACAACTTTAAGTAAAAATAGGCTTTTGTTTTAGTTTTCAGTGAATTGCCTTTCAACTAAATTCCATCATGGCTTTAAAAGTTTTTTTGGTTTCACCACCTTGTTTGATGGAGTCGAACCACTGGCTCTGAATGATCAAAATATCATCTGTCCTCGTCTTAATTTCGATGCATGAAAGCTTGTTTCAGGAAGCATTTGAAGTTTTAGATGTTTTCCTGACGGTAAACACAGCACATTCATATGTTATTGGTGATCACATTCCTCCTCAAACACTTGTAGATGACCCCCTAGGAAACTGCCTGACAGCCTGTTTACCGTTTTACTTTTTAAACCTTCCTTTTCCATATTTCTTAGACATGTTTGCTCCTCATTTTCCACAATAATTGGCAACCTGTTCCAGATTTGCATGACGTCTCTCCGGGACCCCTCAAAGGAACAGACAGGTTCTTGTTTTTTATACTTAAAATTATTGTTTTAATTTGTATCTGACTCCCCACATTAGAGACAGTTTCTGTGAAATACAGACTACGTATTCATCAGGAGGAATATTGACTAGAGGGAAAATCACTGTTTGAGAGACAGTGAGAAGGCCGTTTGGCATTAAATGAAATACAAAAACTAAAATCTTATGTTGTGTATGAATGTTGATATTCTCAGATCTACAATATAAGGACAGTGTGTGTGACTTAATGCACATTGCTCTTTTATTTAACCTTTTGTATAAATAAAATCCTTATGCGTTTTTCCAAAAATGCCTTTTGTGGGTTCTACAAATGTTTGACATTGAGATACTATAATTTAAATCATCAGTGTCCAGCGTGTTGTTCTTTTTTCAACTGCATTACTATCATTATTTCTTCTACATATTTTGTTGAAAAACAACTTCCTCGAGGTTTGGAATCAAAGCGTTTGTTCCGGATGCATCTTCTCCCTCAGAGAACCTCACTCCGTGCCACAATATCAGAACCATATGATTGACTTCCCCTCCGAGGCGGCAGATGCTGTCTGTAGAGGTGAGAGGGGTGAAGCCACCGGAGAAACACAAACCCTGAGCCCTGCCTCCACATCCCTGCTGCAGCAGCCACCTCACACTCCACCCAGTACGCAATGGAGCAAATGTGCATTTTCTTCCAAGCACTTCCTTCCCCACACCGTCAGTTTGTCAGCATTTGGACGCTCTCTTCGGGCAGGGATTAAAGCGAGGGATTAGACGTAGCATTCGCTCGCTGTGACTTTAACCCTGTTTTACCTCAGGTTAGTATGAAAAGCTTTATCATGCGTGTCACCAGGGCCCTGTTTTAGTTCCTCACAGATGCTATCCAGCCCACGAGGGAGATGTGACCAGGTTATTTTACACCGGCGTGACATGTTAAGTAATGACAGGAATGACTAATGAAGAGGCGCCGCATCTCCTGGAAAGCTTTTTGCACGCCCTCCGAGGCAAACGGCTTCCAATTTTCAGCCGTGGAGAGCGGTGCTTTCGTTCCTGTTCTCACAAAATGCAATTTGAGACGTTTGAGGTTAACGTTGCAGGATTTCATTCAGCCCACAAAATCTGATAAAAAAAACGTGGTTGTTGTGACAGATTTCCTTCTCTCCCCTTGTGCATGAGTGCCCTGCCGGCTCTATCAGCAGTATGAGGCCCATTAATATGACAAAAGACTCCCATCTGTACTAAAAAAGTGTGCTGCGACACGCATCAGTGTAGCGACACAGACAGATTCAGCCCATATGGGAAGATTTTTTGTTGTTTTTCAGTATTGATTTTGTCGAATCGCACACGATTCTTAACCCGCTTTTCTAGATCAATCACACGGGAGCTGTAAGCAGCTACAGGTGCTGCTCTGGGCCTGCGTGCGCTGCAGACGCCATCTGCTTGGTTTCTCCCTAACCTCCCTGCAGTTCATTTAATATAATAAGCCAGTGCCCTTTACAGTGACAGTGTAATATCCGTCCATGTAGATACAGATTAACACAGATGGCTGGAAGCTGTAAACAAAAAGTATCTTCCTTTCCCGCTGAATTAAAAAAAAAGGGATGTTTTAAAGAACCATCTGTCTCATTGGATGCTGCTGATGACGACCAAGAAATACATGATGGCAACCAATCACCCATTAGATCAATAAATCATAAATTATATCGCACTTCTCAACGAAAAGGGACAAAAGAAACAGTTTTTTTCATTGTGTGAGTTGTTATGACGTGAAGTGTTCGAGGCTTAATTGTAATGCACTGCATTAAATGATGTATCGATGTATTAGAAAGTGCAGGTAAATTGCGAGCTCGGGATGCTTTCCCTCTGCAGGGAGTGTCCCACGTTGCGGGGCATTAAAATAAAGCTTCCATGCCATTGAGGGACTTTTCTCAGAGGAAAGTGGAATTCTTTTATTTCACACGCAGAGTGTAAATGTCCAACAATAAACAAATTCACACCATTTCTCGGCACGGTAGTTTTAAGCAAATGTTTCCCATTCAGGAGTAAATCCTGCCTTTGTTTTTAACTGCGGAATAAAACGTGTGTCCTGTTAGTATTTCATCCAGCGTAGAACGTGTGGGATGGAAGATAAGCTGCAGGTTTTAATGTAATGAAGAAACGTGTCACAGCTCACAGATCGGCCTTTAGAGTTTTTGGAAGACATATTGTTTAAGAGGAGATATCATTTTATCCGCACTAAACACAAAGCAATTCTCAAGTTCCTGCAACGTATGTCTATTTCCATTTCTACGTCCCAGTAACACACTTAGAGAAACTCAGGATGAAGGGAGAAAAGACAAAGACTCAAATAAGCCATTAAGGACAAACTTGGTGATAAAACAATCGAGCAAATTAATTAAAAACCTCATCCCCAGGCTGCATGGTGTCATCATGTGGCCCATGCTGATTCATATAATCAATTACTTTGTTTGTCACCTTTACCATAAATGCTTAATCACTAAGGCAGCGCTCAGGAACCATGAGCCTGAACCCGTTTTTACTATTCCTTGCTTATATTGCTGTGCGTATTCCACCTGAGGGACGTTGCTCCAGAGCAGAACATGCAACATGCAGCAGTCAGTGGACAAGCCACAGTTTAGTGTGCACTTCATTACTGTGATTATGTGGAGATTGGGTTACGAGATGACAGTTAGTTTTTTTGCAAGAGATGTAAGTAATTGACTTTTAGTTCAGCTTTCTTTGTAACACACTAAGGGATTGGCACTCTGAGCCTGAGGCGTGTTTGGAACACCGCAATAAGAAAAACTTAAGAAGAGGATCAGCCGATGCTTACCATTAGAAACCTGAGATCTGATGCATTTACCCGTTCACCACATTTATGCAAATATCCCATGTGATATGTGCTGGACACTAGGTTGCCCAACAATATTACTGTGACAGATCCTCTATGAATATTTAAAGAAAAGCCAGCAGAATGGGAAAGGTAGTGAGGCTATTTCTTCACAGAGTTGGAACAAGGAGGAGGATGTGGGTGGGGGAATGAGATGATTCACTGGTTCGCTGACCCAGTTTGGAGGATCTTCAGCATGTGTTTCAACAATTCACCCTGACAACCAACAATATGACCAGCTCCACACTGGTCACACCGTGGAGCACGGGTTGAGAGCGTAATAATGTTCTCTGTCCCTGGGTCGTGATTGATGGAGCCAGGCCATGTTTCGGCACACACGCACACACACACACACACACACAGACTTGTGTGCTTAAGAGTCCAGTTTCCAGTCGGTATCAGCGGTGTCAGTCCAATAGGAATTATTTTACAGTCGTGCTGTTGTTGCATGCGAGCAGAGGGCTGCTGATGGTGTATCACCTGTTTGGCCACACTAGCCATGAACTCAGCTACTTCCAGTTGCGTACAGCTGTACGCTGAGCCACTTCCTGTCCCCAAGTCCATAGCTGACACTTTAAAGGCCACATGGTGGCCAGCAACGGCACAGCGAGACTCACTCCCATGTCCTCATTAAACAGGCTGTGGTGGAGCACAGTGACAGGTTGCAGGCTAGCTCAGTCTCTAACTAAACAAGTCGCTACAGCCTTTTTCTATATATACTTTTGATCTGCTGATTCTTTGTCCCGTATGGATTACAGAGCTGTCCAGTGCACATCAAAGCTGCAACCTGAAGCCTTCATTCATAATCCAAGCCGAAAATGCTCAAGTTTACACATTCAATTATCCCAAACGTAGTAGAATGAATCCGGTGATTAAGATGCCTGACACACCACCTTGTGTCACCTTCTAAATTTGACGCACATCTGTGTCCATCTCATCTCTCACCTCATCTTCAAGCGCTTGTCCCGCTGAGCAGATCTGCAGCAGCAAGCTGTGGTGGACAAGTTCATTAAAACGCACTTCAACAATGACCCCATTTGTCTCATAGATCGTCTGGTTAAGCAGGAGGGACCATACCGCCTCATGAACTTTTAGATGTTGAGGACCGTAAAAGTTGCAGTAATTGATGTAAAAAATCGACCCAATGACAGATTTCAAACAGCTACGTCGATTTGCTGTCTAAAGACCTCTGAACTCTCCTACCGCACTCTGAAGCGCACTTGGCACGATTTGATCCCAACAGAAAGAATGCAAGAGAGCGGCATTCGGCAGAAAAGCAAATAGATGTCGGCAAGATGAGAATGGACCAAATGAGTCGGATATGTTAGCATTAGCATAGTGTCACGGTGTGGGTTTGGTTCCTGTTTTATTTTGTAGTTTCCTGCCTCGTTGTACCTGGGTTAGCTTCACTTCGTGTTCTCCCCTGAGCCTGATTGTTTCCACTCGTGTCCAATCACCTGCACCTACCCACTGTTTTTAAACCACGTGTCTCATTGAAGGTGTTTGGTTACTTTTTGTTTGCAACGGCTGACAGGTTGACAGGAATAAGTGCCGTTTACTTTCTCTGCCATAAGGGCGAGACCACATATTGAACCAGGTATGTTTAATGGCCAAAGGGCTCTTGGTGGTGACACAAACACAGAAGAACGGACCCTCCCTGCCTTCACCTTCATCATGACTGAATATGATAATGTTCATTGTGAATGTATGGGGCATAATCACTTGATTACAGCCAGAGAGCATTCAGGCCTGCTGGGGAGGCGATGGGACATTTGCATAATGTCCAAGAGCATGTGGCACAGGTGAAAAAGAGAACTTTGGAGTGCTGGATTCTGTGCCTTATTAAGACTTTGCCTTCTACGCTGGCGTTTTCTGTCATAATACAAATAATAATTGCCTGGTCCCAATTCTCCCACTCAAACCCTCTCCCTTGTTTCAGACTTGGCTTTGGAGTTTAAGAAAGACAAAAAAAAAGCTTTAATAGAAGTAAAACAAATCTCCAAGTAAACTGGGACTTTGATTCATCATTATAAGCTGGCAGCAAAACAACAAACGGGTTTGATGTTTGGTGCTTGGAGGCCCGTTACGAATTAGCTGCAGTGCCAGTTACAATGCTAGAGGCAGAAGGCCAAGTTGTTTTATTAGGACACATTTAATATACTTCAAGTAGTTTACATAATCAGAAAAGAGGACGCAGGTTAGCAGAAACATCATAGAATTAATACTTGAATAGAAAATGGAACTTTGAAAACCCTGAAGAATAAAAGGAGCCCTTCAGACGGAATAAACGCTTTAAAAACAAATACCTCGGATAAATGGAGCAGAAGAGAAGATGTTATATTGATTTGTTTCAGAGGGAATATTGTTGTTTTTAGTATAACGTTGGGTATTGAAACCGTCAGCTGATGGAAACATTTGGAAACAGAAAAATGCTTTTAAAGCTTGTTAGAAGTCTGACAAAGAATTGCCCTTTTTCTACCTGGAGTAGTTGGAGTAGTAAATTGGCCGATGGCATGAAAGTGTGGATAAGAGTCTTAATGTCTGTAAAAAAGAAACTGCTGCACATCCACGGCTGAGCCATTCAGAGGAGAAGGTCTGTTATGCAGTGGAGAAATAAATGGGGCCAATTATTACTTTTCATGGATTTATTATTAGAAACTGAAGATGAACAGAAGGAGCTAGAAGAGCCACAGTAAATCATTGGAAATACTGTGATTTTCTTTGACCTTTTAAAAATGTAAAAGAAAAACAGTAAAGACAATATTTGCAGTTTGAAAAACTATCATACAGCCATGATAGCACCTTATATGACATGCCCGAGTGTGTGAATCCAGGTGTGCTATTGGAGGAGTAGAGGGGCCTGTAGTCATTAGGATACATTGACCGGTTAGTAAAGTAAACTAAAGACATTTCACCGGCACCATTTGGAGACCATAAATATCACTACAAACCTTTTGGGCTCCATTAATATCTGTAATTGAATAATCATCAATTCAAAAGCTGTCATTTATTTATTTATTTTCTGGCAAAACAGTAAACTTGGTTTTGGCACAACAACAGCCTTCTTCCCCTGGGGACAATGTACAACATTTATTAGTAATCCATCCGATAGTTCCTCCAACAGTCTGAACCAACCAGGGACAACATGCCCCCCCCCCCCCCAGCACAGAGCCACTAGCATGGCTCAAATGTATCGGGCATTGGCATCCGTCACTTAGTCTCTTCTCAAAATTGACAGGGCATGAAGCCCCATGGATATAAAGAGACTTTATTTGTGCACGCTGCCATCTGTGTGCAACAGAAATTCATTGTTTGCTGATTTAGACACCAAGAAGGCAGGAGAAATAAGAGCGCTCATACCCTGGGTTTGTACCCATGAGAATACAGTGTGAAGAACTTCTGGTTTAATAGAAAAGCCCTATGATTGATGGTTTGATATCTCAACTGAATAAAAAAACAACAACACCGGCATCACGGGGAATATTAGCATACAATCCTTGCCTCTGTTCTTCAGCCCTGTGGCTCTCACAACTTCCCCAATTTGTGTGTGCAATAAAGAGACCATAGATCCAAGGTAATTTGCTCCACAACGAGGTGAGACCCGGAGCGCTCGCAGAAGGCCTGCAACACGGCGAGAGCAGTTAACCTGTTCATCGCTCAAAACAAACAAGCCTCAGCGTCAACTCTCATCAGCCCTGCATTTCATAACCTCGCCCGCACCAATGAGAGCGCCTCATGGGGAGGCCGCGTTGAATGCTGGGAGATGCGGGAGCGCTGCAATCACTCTGATCTACAGCAATCTATTGATCCGGCAATGCTTGTCCAATCAATACAGGGGAAGAGAAAGGGGGAAACAACATTAGAGGAGAAAATAGCCTATTTACCAAGGGTGAAGAGCGGGAGACGGGGCGGCTTGCACCTTTTTGATAAGAAAGGTCGTGTGCACGCGCTCGTAGGACCAACGGACCACGGACCACTAGAATAGCTCTGAGAAAACAAGCAGAGAGGAAGAAAAAATATTTAATATCATTATATTGTAATTCTGCTTCAAAAGCATGAAGATGTGCAGCTGGGGGAGCTTTGTAGACCCTTTGTACTGAAACATTAAGCAAAGGAGCAGCACATCCAAACCTCCCTCCTCATAAATTAACCTTTCTCTTTGGGATTTTAGGAGCCAATAGTTAATTGCTTCACTCATAAGTTTGGGAACTTATCTTCTTGCAGTTTAGGACATTTATCATCTGAGTAAAATAGAGCAGTTCAAACCTCTCTCGCAGATTCACATCCTGTTTTTCCAACATGGCAGACGGTTTTCCTCTGCGTTTAGGAATAGTTGTGCTGCTTAATAGTACAAATAACAAGTCTTGAATAATTGAAGTTGATATATAATTAACACGGCCATGTTCTGAGTCAAAACAAAGAATCCTCTCCACGGTCACAGCGATACTGTTGACCCGTAAATCTCTGGACCGGCACCGCTACTGTTGTCAGGTCCACTTTTCCAGTATTCATCTCTCTCTGTGAAAGAGAGTTCTCTCTCTGAAGCAAATGAAGGACGCCACTGTGCTGACACCAAGTTCCAGAGACGGAAAGCGAAGTGGGTTCAGGGCTGATTCGAAAAGTTCCTTTCAGAACGAATCGGATGACAAATTAACAAACACTTTCTGAAGAGTAGTTGTCAAAATTACAGGTGGAATGCTTTTGTATATCTTCTAGAATAAGTGTTTCTTTGGGAATAGGTGAGGCACTCAATCAAACGCTTTGCATCGCGACGGCAGAACAAACACACAATAATGTGCCGTTTTCTCACAGCCCAACAATGTGTCATTTTGTTCATGACTCAACGTCCAAACCCTCTAAAACCTTTTCCTTTTTACATTTTTACCCTCTCAGGCAAAACAATACTGAGCCATAAAATGTCCTCCATAAAAGTTTAAATTATTACATATGACACTGCAGCAATTAGCTTCCATTCTGTGGCGAAGGCCTCCCTATTTTACATCGCCCGGGACGGAGGAGATGCAAAGCAGTCCATTGTATGAGGGTTTAATTACGCCACTAAGAATTTCCCTCCATCTAAATCACACGGCTGACGCTTCTAATGGGGTCCAAATAAAGTCAGCTCATTTATGAAGCAGTTAATGTGTTCAGCGGTACTCCAGTTGTGGACCGTGTGTTTGTGGCCATTAGGCCCTCCAAGACGATGTGTCTTTCTCATTGTTCAACACGCTGCAGGGAAAAGCCTCTTCACTGCAGCTAGCTGGAGTCTGCTGCTGGCTGTGAGCACATCTCAACACAAGTTTGGAAGAAAAAAAAAATATATATATATATATTGGCAGCAAGTATTTATTTGGAGGATAAGGCATTAAAAGCATTTGCATAATCTGAGCAGGGCGCTGCAGCTGGCCCGCGACAACATTAAATCGTAGCAGCCTAATTTTACTCTTATCGTCTCTGTGCGGAAAGAGGAGCAGTGAAAATGAACTGTTCATCCTTTTTACATGTATTTATTCTCCCTCTCGCTCCCTCTTTCCCGGCTGCTACTGTTCATTTAGAGACCCTGTCTTCTGGGAGAGATATCACATGTTGTTTTATGAGCGTGTTAAAAACCAGTGGCCATGAAAAAAGCGGATACTGTGGAAGCAACCTTTTAGATAAGGTGAGACAAGGCCCTCAGGGGTGCTTGTGTTTTCATAGAGGTGTCCTAACGTCATACAGACATAAAACAAGATCTTACAGCTAGGAGACACTTATTGATGCAGAGGGGGCTAAAAAGAGAAGGATGTTGGTGACGACGAGGCTGCATATTTGAGTTATACATCTGTTACTGTAAATGGAATGAGAGAAGTAGGCGGAGGATCTTTACTGGTCTACAAGAAGCACCAGTACAGATCAGTGGTTCTCAACTAGTCTGTGTGCGGGAGCCACCATCACAACCCACACCGTTCTCAACCCTCCAGTTGAGAACGACTGGTGTAGATATACGTGAATTTGCTTTATAACATCCAAAGTAAAATATTTTACTGGATTACTATAGATTTTATGAATTGTGTGGTTGGTCAAGTTGGGGGATAATTGTATCTACTTATACAGCTGCTGGGTACATTGCCCAATAACAATCAGAATTTCATTGATTTTGTTTGTACACCAATCAATGTACCCAGCAGTATAAGAAGTCATTGTAAAGTAAGTCGTAAAGCTGTGTCAGATAAGAGTGAAAGGTGCATTTGTGTGTGTCTGTTCTATACCGGCAGCTCATACATTAACAAAGAAAACCCAGCTGTCACAACAAGAAATAATGGCCACATCCCTGGGACACAGTTGGTGTACCAAGGGCGAACTGTGACCTTACACATCAGACAGGGAGCAACACGAGGGTCCCTTTGGGTACGCTGAATGTTGTAGTACTATAGTACTACTATAGCATTGCACTCCAATCAAAGGGTCAGACTCAACACCGACAGATTAAACAAAGGATAGAAATCGATGAAACAGAACCAGTAATGTCCCTGTTAAAACTTAGCCTAGTTCCAGTTTTAATATGATACAAGATATTATTATTATCTTCATTATTGTACGTCGCTTTGGATAAAAGCGTCAGCTAAATGACATGTAATGTAATAATTAAGACCTTGATTAAAGTAGAATAATTCAAATAATTTGGGGGGAATATAAAGTTGACAACAAAGAAATGCATTCTAATGACAAACTAATTATCAATACATCTCCCTTTTTTTAACAGATTAAAAAGCCCTCGTTGACAAGGCTGCACAATCCAACCAAAATATCCCCCAAAAAACCCACCGTGTAAATGTCCTCCTGCAACATGCAAAAGTAACAAGAAAAGCAATGCATTGCTAAAAACCCTTCAAACAAATCAAACTCACCGTAAGGGGGCTGGTAATCTGGCCTCGGCTTGATTTCAAGTCCTGTGCTCAATAGTTACAGTCCTCCAATCACTCTGATTTCCTTGTTCACTTCAGAAAGACAAAGTACAACCATTAAAAGTGAAGCTTTTTGTTCTCTCGACTGAAGGCTGCTCGACTTTGCCACTCTAAACAAATCTCCTTGCCTCGTTCTCAGGGTCACGACCCCTTGCAACTGTGAGCCAGGAGAAAGCAGATCACCTGACCAGTGTTGCCTCGGCGACATCTTCTTCTTCTTCTTTGGATACTGACCACACTGGTTCTAATCAAGCCTCTGCTGGAGCATGTATTACGCAATGGATACAATGCATCAGATGGTTTAGGAAGAATCCACCTTGTGTTTGTGTACATGTATCCTTCCCTTTTCATTTGTGAGGCAATTAATGTTAGTCGACTCTGTGAGTCTGTTTCTGTTGTTGAAATCCAAGCAAGGAATGAACCTGTAACGTCAAAAAACACAAAGAGTGTCTTCAGTCATAGTTTGGCTCGGGTTTGTAACATTTATTTTACATATAACATCACGTCACATTACACAGGAACAGTAAATGATGGTGCAACATAGATTTTTTAGTGTTATCACCGCATTTCATCGCATACATTGTGAGGAGCAGAGATGAGACATTTCTCCTCTCCCCTCCTCACTTAAAAAAATAGAAAAAACTGTCCAACTGAAAAGTCATTTTATCTCTCTTTGCCTCTCATTTTCTTCCTCAAAGATGTTAAATACGATGAACGGCTCTTGCGCATCAAGAAAAGCTGGTGTCAATGTACCATTATGTGTGACTACTGTGTCACACAATTGATGAAAAGGATGAAAATGGATTCATGTGGCCCATATTTAAAGGAATAAATGTGATTCTACTTTTTTGCGACTTCTTCTTCTTCTTCTACCTTCCCCCTCCCACCACCCGCCTTAACCTCCATGCAGCTTCACACCCCCGGCCCTTAGGGCCCAGCGCCCCATCCTCATCCGTCATCCTGAAGGGGGGGGGGCGGGGCTAGATTCACGTTTCCTCAAGGCGGGAGACGGGGTAAGGGGTGTCAGACATTGGTGATTGATGGGCGGGGCTGCGACGGGGCACCTGGCCCACCCACACAGCCATGTCCAGGGGCCGCCTTGGCTCCTCCCCTCCAGCTTGGCCGCTGCCATTCCCTTCTAAGGCACACGCAGCAAAGCGGTAGAGCTGCCTATAGGAAGTGAAAAGGGAGGTGGGTGGGGGGGGGGGGGGGGAGGGGAGCTTCTTGTCGACGGCGGCATAGTTTCAAGGCAGCGGACGGCGAGGGAGTCGTGCAGACACCCGCCGCTGGGAGGATGACACAGACACTGACGCTGCTGTTGCGATCCCGTAACCAGGCAACAGGAAACCTCACACACTGACTGCGACACCACGTGGTGAAATAGACATGGGTTAACATCCCTCTCCCTCTCTTTCGCGTCTCTTTCCCGCTCCCTACTTTTTCTGTCAATCCCCGGCAGAAAACAGCTGGGCCGAGCTGCGGCTTTCACTGCCTCCACCTACTCATTCTGTGCAACACCATTACACGCCTCCTCTTTCTCCTCGTGCCCCTGTACATCCCTCTCCTCCTTCTCTGTAGTGTACAGCACACCCTCCTCCGGCTTGGTTTTCCGCACCTCCGTGTTGCCTTCCACCTCATTTGGCCTCTGCAGCACCCTTCTCCTTGCATTGCCCCCCTCCTCATTGCCCCCCTCCTCTCCGGCACCTCCTCGTCCATCTTCATAGTACTCACCTTCTCCTTCACGGCCCCCTCCGAGACTCGGCAGACAGGTGTGCATTTCACACGCTATTTGTTTCCCCTGTTTTGTCATTCTGCCGGGCTCCAGCGGTCACCATTAATAACCCCGGTTCCCCTGCCTCCCGGCTGATGTTTCCTCCAGCCCGTTGGCCGGGCTACCGGGCTCTCAGCCTCCGGTGCACGGAGATGAAGCCAGACACACAGGTACCAAAATCCGGACAGCAGTCTGTGCACAGCAAGGCAAATAGCGACGTGAGCTCCCGGAATACTAATGGTCTCACTGAAAGAACACTATGAATTACAAACTAGGTGTAAGAACGTGACAATGAGAGGGTTTGTACCTCGTGGTTCTGTAAACAGGTAGTTGCATTTATTATTAGATCAAATAGTCTGCAACTGATAAACCAGATTCATTGGGTCAGGCACTATTCTCTGACACGATGTGCAACAGCCTAAAAACAATAAATCGTGTTGTATTTCGAAAAGAAGGCGTCTTTAAAGCTAATTTCACTACACACAGACAATAAAGAACAACGGTCTGCCCCCAAGAGCGCTTCCCAAAGAAGCAAAGATGTGTTGACCCCCCCCGTCACGTTTGTCAGTGGCCATACGTGTGAAACTGTGCAGTTCGTAAATTTCTGCTTCAAAATAAAGTTCCGCTTGCGGAGGAAACACCGAGGTTAGGTAATAAGTACGCGTGTTACGCAGTATGAAAGCAAAGCAACTTGGTAACGTCATTGTTGACTTTTGCTTTCCCAGGGGGCATAAACACAAATCTCCTAAACCTGGGAACATGGACCCATCGATTTCGCACAACCTTCCGCCAACACGGGCTTCATCCCTGTTTATACCAGTACAAGAGCCCCACACGGGCCCGGGATGACGGTCAGCTGCTTCAGTGAACAAAGGAACGAGCTAGTTTGGCATCTTGTAAATGATCCCCACAAGAAATGTGTTGAGCACCACGCTGTCACCTCAATGCAAAGCCTCCTCTCCCAACCGCATTGACTGGGAGGACGAGTTAATGACCCTCCCTCCCCTGAGAAGGGTCCGGGTTTTTTGCAGCGAACAATGTCTGATTGCAGAGCACACAAAGTGGAGTTTCACTTATTTCAACTTTCAACGAAATTATTAATTAATGAGAGTCAATAAAGGAATAGTTGTGGGATTCTATTTCAGCAAAAATCGACCTCCGACTCCGGAGGAGATGAAGTGATTCTCCTCTGCAGAGGAATATGTGTGTCTATCTCTCTACCCTGTTTCCTTTTCCTCTCAACATTGTGCACTGTGGAGTCAATAGTGTGGGATAACACTACACTTGCTGCAAAACTTTTATTGTCTTTGTGTAATAAGATTTCCTGTGCTGGGCAACTGTTTCCCAACAAACCCAATCAACAGCCCTAAGTAGTTTATTTAAGCTACCATATACTCACTTGTGGCAATTCTGCACCTCCCACAAAATGACATTAGTTTCCTTTCAAGAGAAGCTCTCGTGATGCTCTGGACTATTACATCATAACCTGTTCCAACTTTAAAAGGAAGGAGAGTGCTTATCTGATTGGCCATGACTGAAGCCAGATGCACGGATAATGCATTTCTCTAAATCCAGCCTAATATCCAGCATCGCGCTGCGCCTCCGGCATTGAAATTACCAAAACTCAGTTGGCGCATCCTGTGCACTCACATCCTGTGCCACTGATTTGCAGAAACAGAGCCCACAGTGAAATAGTGAGGACATTTGTTCCCTTTTTTAATCATCTGTTTCATGACAGCGGCTTTTCTTCACCGCTAAGCTGCACTCCAACAGCGTTATGTGTTCTTACTTCCATCCTTCCTTCCTTCCTTTGTTCTTCACTCCCTGAAAGCTTTCCTGCTCCTTTCACTTCCTGTATCCTCCTTATGCTTCACTCCAGGTCTTTCTTCCTTCTACTTCTCTTTCTCCACATCCTCCCTTCTTTCCCTCCCTCCCTTCCTCTCCATAAGTCTAGTTCAGTGAGGTCATAAAGGGATCTGCGTCCCTTGGCCTCCGTGAGGCAGTGTCCGGTTGGTGTAATTATGATGGATGGAGTAATTTCCAGAGGCGCCTTTCGCCAAGAGGGTTGAACCCACCGTGCTTTCTCTCAGCTTTAATGACTTTTTAATAGAGCTCACTCCCAAACCTACATCACAGAGTGCCAGTGAGACCGTTAAAGCAGGTATTGGCACAGCAGGACACGGGTGGTCCGGCCTCTTAACAGCAACAAACCCCTGAGGAAACGGCAGCCTCTCTGAAGATGTGTGCTGGACTCCCATAACACTGGGTCCTAACTTAGTTGGAGTCCTTAACTTTAGAACAAGCAGCCTGAGGACTAATACTGACCTTTTTGTTAGGGGACCATATATGATCATGCTTTTTGTATGAACAATATGGCTGATTGAGGCTAAATCCTTGTATTCTTGAACATATGTTATTTTAGGGATATTTAGGAACTTGTCACTCAAGTGTCTTGCTCAAAGGTACTTCAACAAACGGGGAGGTGCTGTGATGACCACCACTTCAAAGGAGAAAAAACCACAGAGGTGTACTTACCTTCTGGAGTAACTTCCTGTAACGGTGCGGTGCCCTGGATCATGTTTGGGTGGAGGTCCGTGCCGGAGCCAGGTCCCTCCACCCCCAGCGCTGTATGCAGTAGCATAGTGTGAACTGCATAGGATCGAAAAGAAAAGTATAAACGTTCATTCACAAACATATAATATGATTAGCATCATGGCTGTACGATAGCAGCATAAAGCTATGCCAGATGTTTGCAGCTTTTAATGTATATGTAAGATATCTAAAAGTCACATCTCATCTTACACACACATCAACATACTTTTGGCCTTTGCTGTGAATTGTTAGGGGACAACAACAAAAGCCTTTAAAAAATGGCATTTGAAGAGTTTCAAAGTCAATGGCGATTTCTCTGGCTGTCGTCTGTGTGTAATCAGGCAAACTGGAGGTGACTTGACTTCTACGTCGGTAAAGCAGCAGCAGCGCCGTGCTCCTCTCTGATTACCCTGGCAGATGGAAATGTCTCTGCACTCTCAGTGACCGCTCTTATTTTGGTGGCCTCTGTGTTGTCCGGGCTGATTCATTACATGTTAAGTAGGTCGCTCGATGCTGCAAGACCAACAGGGTTGTTATTTATCGGGTCGACATATTTCGTTTTTGCAGAGACATAACCTGACTGTTCTGGTTTTTTTCAGAATTTGTGAATTGTAGAGATGGAGATCATGAGGTAGGACACTTTTAGCTATGAGTCACCAGAGAGTGATTCAGCCAGCTCAAGCAGTGCATTTAAGGCCTCCTTCATAGTCTCCAGCACATCTATTGCTCTATATTCCTGAGTCTGAGTAAAATGACCTTTTGTTGTAGAGTGTCCCACCTGGCTAGTGACTCCAACAAAAATTAAAATTGTATTCTTTTGTCAAATTAAGTCAGGTGACACTTCCCATAGATGATGAAACTCTGCATAAAATATCATTTGCCACCTTAATTGTATTTAGCTATCAAACATTTGTGTCTATCAAACCTACTTTGCCCTGATTTATTCTTTCTAATTGCATTAGCACGGTTACTCCGCCTGCAGCACTGCAGGGGGGTCGAGGGGTAAAAGCGCCCTTTGCTACATTTGTAAAGCAGAGGCAACAACCTTGTCTGTGTGTTCTTCAGAGAAGGCAGCTCTTTGTAGGCCTTTTTTCTCATCAGTCGTTACGCGCCTTCCCCCTTAAGAAATACTATTAGGTCTTTGGAAAAAGCGATTTCCGAGAAGAAGAGAGATGGAACTACAAAATGCTTTGGAGCGATATATATCCAGGATGTAAAACTGAGTTGGATAAAAACACATTAACAGGATATGAGGAGAAGCTGAAGCCAGATCACAGACTTAAACTGAACTACCTGGTCATGACATGCTCAAAGCCCACAGAAAAACAGACTGAAAAGGAGCACAGCTGTCAGAGTTCTAGTCAAAGCTGGCAAAGGGTTCACCAATCAGTGTGGAGGGGCGGGACTTAGCGGTGGCTCTACTGGAGCTGCTGGGAGGAGATGTTTTTGTAGGCCAATCCCAGACAAGTGTATTCTTCCATTGGATCACTAGATTGTTATACGACTCTTCACAAAGAATGAACCACTTTTATTATCTGTGAAACATTAATAGAATCTTACTTTAAGCCATAAGTTAACTTCACCAAGGTCACACAAGCGCCAGTGTTCACAACGAGGCTGTGGAGGGTGGAGAAGTGGGTGTGAAGTTGTAGAACTAAACACTAAATTCTGACAACGTTCTGTTCACACCTGACCCTGTTCTTAGGCGTCCATCCAAAAACACATTGACTTTGAGACGGGGGAACCAGAACTGCCAAGATCCAAGTTTTAGGACCAATTCCCTCAACACCCCATACCTTCTACAGGGAGCATCTATCAATTGACTCACACTAACAGGCAGAGAATGTCACACTGAAATTACAATTTTAAATGTGATGGAAATCCTCCTCCTCTTCTTTTCACCATTGAGCTCTGAGAGATGGTAATCTTGGGTTGCTGTTTTTGACGGTTGGTTTGCATTTACACATTTCTTTATTAAGTGACAGTTTACTCCTCAGAAGCCCACTTTAAATGTGTAGAATTTGTTTATATTTTATGCTGACGGAGCATCGGTTTGGTCCGATGTATTTTGGTTCCACCAACTATTGTCACCACGGTTTGAAATTGGCACGTAATAAAACAATTTCTACATCTGCCAGGCAATCTGGAAGAGTATTTTCTGTGGCCATGCCAGATGTTTTTTATGTTCTGTAAAGAGACATATACAGTTGCCTCATCCCATTTGGATGCGGCTTGAAACCTACAGCAGGTGTGGTAACCGATATTCTCTCCCCCCTTGTTCTGGAGTCGTCCCCACCTCTGTTATCCCTCTTTTAGCATCCTCCTCCACATCCTTTACACCACGCTCCAATCTTTTACGGTGTTCTTTTTTCATCCCCCTCCACAACCATCTCTATCACAGATTGGAGTCAGACTCAGATGTTCTCTCCAATTACTTGATTCGGGTAAGTGGCGGCCTAGTTTAGGGGCTTTACTGTGTAACCATTCACACGGCCCACTCCTTGACATAAATATCTCACGAGTGTGCTTCGGTGTCCTCCCGCAGTCTACAAACCCCACCCGTTAAGTCAAGCGTAACCTGCGTGCAGATGTGATCTGCCCAAATCTCATGGCGGTCAAGAGGCGCTCGTCGACCCGAGACGGCGAAAGTCGATCGGTCAGCAAGACGTCTCGGGCCTCCACCTCTCCCTCCGCTTGGCCCACGCGGTGCTGAGCTGTGGACTTGTGGCCTGTAAAGAGGTTTAGGTGCAAACAAACAGCCCATTTAGAGGCATCTCTCCTCCATTTAGGCCCTCATTATGGCCCTCAAGGCCCTGGCTCAGCACTGAATTATGAATTAAGTTGTCAGGAGAGCCTCTGCTTATGAGCTGAGGGGGTCATTTAAATTTAATTTGAAAAGGGATTCTGTTAAGAATGTATGCTCAGCAACCTCCTGTGGAAACTTCTCCATCGGAGTGAAGAGGGGGTAAGTACTGACACGGGCAAATGCAATAAAAATGTCTGGAAGAGCATTGGCTATAATAATGCAGAGTGCATCATAGGATGGAAGCTACAAGAAGTGTTTAAAAACATCATCAAGGCTGAGTAGATACCTGCAGTTGATCTTTTCTGGTAGACGTGCGGTGTTACCCGAGGTGTGGCTTCACCTCGGAGCATTTCAAGTTCTGCAGCGCTGATGAATGATTAAACTACAGTGACATTTAGAACGGGCAGAGCTGTACAAAATAATTGCAACTGTTAAGAGAAGATACTCATAGGTACGGTTCCAAAGGAGTTTTGTGAGGCTCTTATTGGTCCATTTAGTGCTTTCTAGCATGTCATTTATGTTCAACGTTACTTTAGAACTGGCTCAGCTATGTAATCTAAAAGTTGGTGAAGGGTTTGTTTGAGGATACTCTTGAGGAGAGATTGGTTTGCTTTTGACTCCGGCTCTTTGGAGGATTTGTGGAACTGCTGGAAAAAATTGGCCAGAAATTATTTCGCACTTGCGTGAGTGGCTGAGAGAGCTGAAAACATTCAACATTGAAAAAAGCCCTTTCACCAATGCCAAATTGTAAATTAAATTTCTGCAAAATGAAGAAAAAATAAAGAAAGACATCTTTTCTCGCGTTTGCCTCTTAATAACCCGCCTCACTTCGACCTCCGCTGACCCCGTGACTCTGATGTGACCCAGAGGGTGTTAAACCACCCACGGAGGTTAAGTGTGTGAGCGTGAGGAATTCCTCCCTCACGAGGACGTAGTTTGAGTGCAGCAGTAGGCCGGCAGTGAGAAAAAGATAAAGGGTCTTTTCACCAACTGCCACCATGCATGCAGCATGCAACGCAGACTCGCTCGGTCCCTCGGGCCTTTCTTTCAGAACCTCTGTGTTTCTCATCATTGCAGGATTGTCCCTCTGAAGATACACATTACTCCTCCGTCCGGGGAGACGTGTGCGGCGCTTTTCGCAGCTTCTGTTGGAGATAACGGTGCCGTCTGACATGATCCTCGGTGCCTGCTTCTCCCCTGACAACCTTCCAGGCGAGACTTTGACTTTCCTCCCTTTTTCTGCCAGATGTTTCAGCCTCTTCGCAGCAGCTGTTCCCCCCCGTCGCGATACCGGACGGGAGCAGGTGCCAAAGCCTGGCCATTCAGGAGTCCCTCAGGGACCACTGATCGCCATCAGAAAGGTCTTTGGAAGGGGACTCGCCCCTTCACGGGCCGCTGCCAGCAAACCACCAGCACCGATCACTAGACGCACTGCGCGTGACGCTTTCCCCTTTTTTATATATTGACAAATATGTAGATGCCACTCATCTGACTGGGGATTCCTTTGCCTTTGTCTTGGCCGTGGTCTTAGAATTGAAGCTCTTGTGCCACATTCTAATCAACCAGCTCTGTCTCCTCTGTGCACCACATTCATTCTTGTTCAAGCCTTCCTTCCATATGTTCTCGGTGACTTGGAGGTGTGACGACGCTCCAGTTCGCCCGGCGGGTGGCGGTGAACCGCTCGCCCCAGCAGCCAATTGGACTGCCCGTATGGCTCGGGGGAGGGGGGGGGGGGGCTGCTGCCAGGGGGTGACAGTGACGGAGGAAGTGGAGGGGTCATGCCTCCTGGCGCGATGCCATCTTACTGCACAGTAGGATGTGACCTTTACCCCCCTGCTGTCCATTCACACTCCCTTCTTCCTCGCCCCGCTCTCGACCCCCGCACACACGGTTTGCCATCCGTCCGTCCTCATCCCATAACCCCCCCCTCAATGCATCCCACTCAACAGTCTGTTTTGGATTGACAGCTCCCAGGGAAAACCAGGGGGAGGGGAGGAAGGAGGTGGCAGATCCAGACAGTCAGTGGAGAGGAGGGGCACTCGCCCTGCAGGCCGGAGGTCTGCCTGCCAGACACAGTGTGAGCGGATCTGTGTGTGTGTGTGTGTGTGTGTGTGTGTGTGTGTGTGCGTGCGTGCGTGCGTGTGTGTGTGTGTGTGTGTGTGTGTGTGTGTGTGTGTGTGTGTGTGTGTGTGTGTGTGTGTGTGTGTGTGTGTGTGTGTGTGTGTGTGTGTGTGTGCTAATGCCAGTTTTGGAAGGGGTAGGGGAGTTGTAGAATAAATAAGAGAATCAAGAAATACATCTGAAGGGAACAAAACCAGAACATTTTGCTGTATAAATGACAAACTACATAAAACTCTAAATTACCTCGCAAATACAAAATGCCTACAGAATAAGCATATTAATGAAATACCCACGGTGAAAACAATTGGGCGAGACAGGGCTGGGGATGAAGGGATGAAAGGAGCCATGGGAGGAAGGTGGAGGTGTGGAGGACCTCAGCTTTCTACTACGGAGTAGAGAGTGGGAGGGAGGAGGGGGGCCGTCTGCTTCTTCCCAACAACATCACACACACATTTCTGGCTCCCTCCTAATACACACAGATTCACCAGAGCTGTGCTACACTGGAACAGACGAGAGTGAAAAACGAAACTTTTAATGCGCTGCTTCAACTGAAGATAGGAACAGCCATCTCATCAACTGATGTACAAAATCAAGCTTTCCGTGATTCTTGGCGCTTGTGCAGTGCCTGTTTTTAGAAAATTTGCCAGGCCTGCGATGTTGTTGCTTTCTCAGTTTTCAGCTCGTGAAAACAATTTCCCCTCCCGACGCAGCGCTGCCTTGGCGAGCTGTACCCAGTGGACCGTTTGACGCTGTGACAGTTAATATTGTAGCTAGAGACACCCAGCATGCGGTTCTTCTCCTTTTATGCTCGTCAGCTCGAGAGCAAGAGAGTTGCAGGTCGTCATTCATCATTTAGCGTCACAGTCTCCGAACTCGGAGGCGTTAGCTTCCTTTGTCCTAATCTGGAAATTTGCTGCGTGACGCACTTTTTTGTGCTTTTGTGCAATGTTAAATTTCACGAAAATTGAGAGAGATCTTAATTCATGTCAAAGAGAACGGGTCAAATTGACATGATCCCTGAAAGAGAAAGTTTAGAATAAGTAGTGTGAGGACATCCGCTATGTATGTAGAGTCTGAAACACTAAACCTTAAGTCCTCAACAACTCTATTGTTAACTGTGAAGTCAAACATATTCAGTTAAACTATGCAAGGAAAAAAAACATAAACTTAATGGTCCAAAAACAAAACCCATTTATCACTGATATGTATAAATGTCACAATCAATTCCACCTCACTGCCACTAAATGACACCGCGCTTTTACATTCAGCAAAAAATGCTCTCCTCTGCGTGTCTGCTTATTATTGGTCTGGAAGAAGTTTATCAGGGCTGTGGGGAAACTTCATTCATATTCTGCAAAGGGACAGTCATTAGCGAGGACAACAGGTTGCTGAGACACAGCTCGTCCTCCTGTTACAAAGCCACGCAGCAGGTTGTGTGTTTGCTGTTGTCTCCACACACAGCCCTCAAAGGGTCTGCTCTCTCACACTAGTTGCCCTGAGGTTATAAAATGGCTGCTGGGCTAAAAGTAAAAAGCTCTGTTTTTGTTTGTTTTTTAATTCCACGGAAAACACAGTAATTAAGTGTCACAATATCGTTATAGTGAAGTTCTTTTGCAGAAGTGGAGGTCAGTTGAGGCGCTGCCTGCTTTTTCTGCCGTGCAATGTAATCTGATTGAAGCTCTGCCACACAGCCGTGATCAACCTATTGATACTCTTCCGAAAGCGTGCATACTTTGTGTACCAACCCCAGCTTTGAAACCTTCATTAGTGCTTAGTTTGGGGTTGCTTTTGCTGGTTTAGTCCCGTAAACAAAAACAAAACTTTTTTTACGGGCTATCGTGCCACAAACCTGTCTTTTCCTTTTACTCTGGTGGACGGTCTTGTTTGATTCTAGCATTCTGTTGTAGAAAGCCGATTGGTGTGCTTGTTATCTATAAAGAGTTGTGGGCAGTGTGGTTGCTAACACAAGCAGGCTGGTTGCGCTGGGATGCTATGGTTTATCATTATATTATTCTGTATACAGTAGTGCAGACTTTAAAGACAATGACAGATCCAAGTCAAAAGCTGACAGAGATCAAAGAAGAACAGTTGTGGTTAGAAATGTGCGTCTGATCATTCAGCACCACGGACAGCGCCGTGGCTTCATCAACCCACAGCACAGGGGGCTGCTGATATTTCAGAGCCGTGGTAACGTTCCGGCTCGCACAAGCTTCAGTCCGATAGCAATGTCAGGACAGACACACAACATGACAATTTAACTAAACAATCCCTCTGGCCCCCGCACGCCCTCTGCCACTCAGGGAGATGACAAGACGCCGGCTACACAGTCACTACAGACTGCACTAAAAGTTGTTAGTTGTGGTACGTCCAATGTGAAATGACAGTGAAGATGGATCTAATCCAATCTGTGGTCGAGGGAGTAGGAACACGTTTGAATGGGGAATATAACAAAAAAATAAATCTTCGATCTTCACTTTAAAGGCGAAGCAGGACCGGGCTGAAAAGTATGAGGGCTAAGCCGACTGTCGCTGAATGATTATGGGTACAGAATACAGCGCAGTGCTGCTAGCGCTGCATGCTAGGAGAGTGGAACTAAGGAGGGCCGTGAGGAGCTTAAGGTGGTCCGGCTGGGTCGGGATCCGGAAGCCTTGTACTGAGCCGCACTCTTCTCTACCTGCATGTTTCTGTTACATAAAGAGTCTTAATAAGCTCCTTTTATCAAAATGTTTGGTAAGCTGCTGTGGATGACCGGCCTGCTTACATCCCTCCCAGTGATAGATTTGCATGAAATTAAAGGGAGAAAAAAAAGATTGCAGTGTGCAAAAGGGGTTTATTTGGGCAAAAGGGGATTGGATTTCCATAGATATATAGTATATATATATATATATAGAACTGTTGTGTAACATATGAACACTGAAGAGAAGATACAGTTGGCCGTTTTGGTTCTGTGCTGGTGCCTCAGTCGGGGCCCGGCAGTGGCATAAGTGAGTGTGCTATTATTAGATCAGGACATCCTGATGGAGCTGAGCCCCTGAGCCTGGCAGGGTCTCACTCATTGCATGGAACTTCAAAGGATCATCAAGAATAAGGTTCAACATGTGTCAGTGGCTGCTTTAAAAACAGTTTCAAATCCCCAAAGAGAACGAGGCGAGTGTGAATGTGACATCCTCTACTCTGTGTGCAACGGTTGCAAGGGGGGGGGGTCTGAAATACGTCCAAGGACCCTTCCGCACTGCATCCACTACATACCGTCTCTCTTTTACCCTTTACCAGTGCCGAGGAGCTGCAAGACCTTTCTTTTGACATTTGTCATCCGTGTGCTATGATGTGCTCTCTAATTGGACGAAGAGGCAGGCTGTGGCGTCCGGCTTCGGGCAGGAGGGGAAGGTAAGAAGCTGTGATCTTCTACCTCGGCCTGTCGGCAGCCATGTGGCCTGTGACAGCGGCGGGCGCGCCTATTTTTATTTCTTTTGCCGCGTATTCCTGATTGCAGTCAGAGCATCTCTGGTTATTTTGCCATTCAGATTCAAATGTGGAAGATTGGTATTCCGGCTGGGTATGAAAAAGATGCTTTAAAATTAATAATCCCCTTGGTAATATCAAGCCAGTTTTTGTCACCTTTAGGTGACAGGTGAAGAATAGTCATCCTCAACATGTGCTGTGTTATGGGTTTGGAACGATAAAAACAGCTGGAGAACGATTAGATGCACCACAGGATGTAAACAAGACAGGATTACTTCTTTCTCCTTGACAAATCTCCGGTTCTTCCTAATTGATGTGTAGACATTAGGTATGAGTGACTTTCCAAAAAATTGTGGATGTAGTGCATTTTCATGGTTTTGGCTTGGAGACGTTGGGAATTTATTGCATGTTTCTCCTCAAGGGCTCTAAAATTACCAGCATTTGAGACTTCCCATAATGCATCTCGATCGGACCCTGAATGAGGACATTATGGGAGATTACATTAGCATTTCTTTCTTCTCTCCTTTAGTCTTTTGAGCATTTCAGCAGGAGTAACTGTGCACTGTTTACATTGGGCCCCTTTCACCTGCCTACTGCTTCCAGGATTCAGACTGACAACCTTCTGATCGCCAGCCAATTTCCCCCGTCCTCTTAGACCTTTCATTACAACCTGGGACGGGACGCTTTCATCACGCTCCCCTTGGTCATGAAAGCGTGGACTGTTGCTCTCTTTTGCACAGGCGATTACACCTCTATTTGCCGCATGGACCGTAACCCGGACGGAGGGCGGCAGGAGGAAGAGTAAGCTCCGGTTCTGTGTGCAGACCAAAGTGTCAGATAATAAAGGCCATGACAGTTAGATACTGCTTTTATTACCTCTGGCCCTGACCTTCACATCTGCACGGACGGGGCAGGCCCGCGTGGCACTCAGGACTTCCACCGAGCCTTGAAGAATAAAGACGGAAAAAAAACATCTAAAGCCAAAGTCTCCAACATTAATAACCCCTTGTCCCTGCAGACACAAATAGAAAGAACAGGCTGATCCGAGAGGCTGTCGGGAACATCACAATGCTCTTAAGACAAATTATCGGAGCCATTGCAGAGGAACATTCCCCCTCTACGATGGATATTTTCAGGATGAGTAAGAGGAAGCCAACTTGATCAGAAAAGCTCGCTCTGCAGTCCACCTCTGAGGTCAGCACACACGGGCGCAATGACGGGGCTGTGCTAAGACTGCCATCTGCTGCTGGACCCCGGAATGTGCTGGAGATCCAGAGATCACCTCCAGCAGGGCTGCCGGGCCCAAATAGCGGGTGCTTGTTAACTGCTGCACGTCTAAATGCACTAAAACAAACGACTGCTTCAGCAAGTCATCGAGTGTCTTCAGTGGAGTCGAGCAAAGCCTAGAAATCACATTTTAAAAAATGACTTATCAGAAAATCATAAACAAACATCTTATGCGGCGTCCACTGGTTCTCACATTAAATCTCACAACAATGTGATTAACAGCTCATGGGAGCTTTCCCCTCTCATGCTGTGTGGTACATTGAAGGAAGGCGATGGCTTCGTCTTCATCGTGACTACAGGTGCATGCGAATGGGACTCGCTCCTTATCCCCCGAGGCTCGCTATTGGGTGGTTTGGTGCTTGGCGGGTAGTTTCCTTATTATTTAAAGATGACACTTTGACTTAGCTTGAACTATCTTTGAGCATCTTTTGCAAAAGAGGGAACCACTGTTTTAGGATGTATTGACTGATAAGTCAAGATTCAGGTTTCATTTTAAGATGATTTGTTAACAGGTTTTACCCTGTAAGGAAAGGAGGACATCTGACATTGTGCAAACTTAAAATACAACGTACTCATACAACACATGTATAGAACCAAAGAACTCTTTATGATACAAGACAACAGATAAACTACAGAGGTAACTTCCTGGGCCTCATAAATAACGATCCAGTGCCCACGCTCAATGTTCAGGTGTCACAGGGCGAGGACGAAGCGCTCGACCTTCATCATGTACGCCGGCTTCAGGTAGCGCTGCAGCTCGCTTTTCTTCGCCCACAGAAGAGAAGCGCTCGGGGCGGCGGGGGCCCCGCTGCCGGACAGGATGGCTTTGAAGAAGAACACCTTTGTTCCCACCGCGCTCTCCGTCCGAGCGGCTTTGGGCAATTTGTACTTGTAGAGTCCACAGGGGGCGTTGCCGAGGAAGGTCGCCTCGAGGCCGGCTGCTGCGAGAAGACAAAAACAGGGTGTGAGCGCTGGAGCCCAGAGGTGAGCTGGGGTTTATGCTGGTTTAAGTGCGACGTTACCCCCATTCGATCGCTTCCCCCTCCCCGGGACTGTTCTGCACAAAGTTTTAATACGATCGCATGCCGGCTAAATCACATGGTCCTAGTCGGTCTAAACCGAGGCCGGCGTGGCCGTGTTAACAGGCCCGTCTGGCTGTATTAAAAATGGACCGACCCTCCACCAAACGGCACGCGTTAATGTCAAGTGGAAGGCCTTAATGGGGAGTGATTGATGGAGTTGGCACATTAATCGTTCATGAGCGGCGTTGTGGAACAGTTTAACAGGCTCCGTCACCGGCGTTTTGTCTAAACACTTACAGGCTTAAAAGGCTTGGTTTCCGTCTGGCCAGAGAGAGGGAGAGAGAGAGAGAGAGAGAGAGAGAGAGAGAGATGTTGGTGGAGTGAATGTTTAACATCTGGTGGGACGGATCATTGCTGCTGTTGGCCAGCTGTGACCCCAAACGTCCGACCCGTCATCTGCTGACCGGCGCTGATCAGTGAGCCGCGGCCCCGTGTCCCTTAGTGGAGGCCCGAGTGCGGATGTGACAGGATGCAGCTGCATCGCAGGTTGGAGGCTCTGAAGGACGGCTGCGCTGCAAGTAGCGCGCAGCTCTTCCAGATAAGATTGCATCAAACTTTAATGATCCGGAGGATGAAACTGGGTCATGACAGCTAAAGAGATTTGAATGTAGATACGGTGATAATGCAGCAAATGGAGCGTGTAGACAATAAAACAACCCATAATGGCTGATGTTTAGGATATGGATGGAACCCTTATATGATGTTGCAAGCAACGGCTCTGAGGCTAATCAAAACACATTCAACACATCAACTCAGCGTCCTTCTCACGCTTCAGTTTCCTTTTATTTACAGTTGATATTTCATTTCTGTATTGACCATAAATTAGGGGTAAGGCAGTAAAGGTTAATGCTGTTGTGGTTAAAGTGAGGATAAAACATAATTAGGTACCAGGTTGCTATCACAACAGTGATTATATGTAGCATTAGTGCATTGATAAAGCTCATTAATCAATTTGTAAGGTCAATATGTTCTCCAGGGAGAACACATTAACGCACAGTCTGCACACGGGACTTTACATTTCTGAGTTAAACCATTTTGGTCTAAATGTTTATTATTTCATACGTAATAATTTGATGACAAATGAAATGTATTTCTTCGTTAGTTATTGCTGTGTCTCCCTGTGTTGTATTGAAATGAATCTGAAAGTGGTTTGAGTGGAGTTTCGGTGTGCCACTATTAAAAAAGAATACTTGTATTGAATACAGTGTAGTGAATACCAGCAACAAACATCTGCAGCATCATTCAAACCTCCTAAAAAAAGCCACGTTACCTGGCAGGGAATGCAGGGCTCTCTCGGCCGTCTGCCGCAGCGTTTCTCCTTCCTGCCACCGCGCCTGAGGCAGCAGCCACAGCTTGTCGCCGCCGACCTGCTGCTCGGCCACGAGGACCAGCGGGTCGGCCAGGCAGCGCTCCGACGAGGTCAAGTCCTCATCCACGTCAGCTAAACAGGAGAGAGGAGCGTCAGCCGGGACCCAACGGCTGCGGATTTTACACAAACTTGTCAAATGTCAAAATAGAAAAATTAAGTCTTGCACTGAAGGTAATACAAATCTGTTTCATTCCTGGTCATTTCCTTTAAACCCACATGTGTGCGACGTCTTCAGGTCATTTCAATTTATTTTCCATTCTGTTTAACTTGATTAATGACTGGAGCAGGGCAAATGACTGAATCACATGCTTCCCCATTTGTAATAGTTAGAGGGCCAGACAGGGGGATTTCTGCAGATCTATTAGCTGAGATGGAATATGATGTTTCTATTCATTAATAATCACCTGAAACCACTAATGATTTTATTTTTGTTAGATTTGAAAAATATACTTATATCTACTTAGAGAGCAGGTCCTAATTCGCCAGTTCAGCACCGTCATGTTGCTACAGCAGCAAAACCACACCACCAGATGCCACCAAATCCCACGCACTGTTGCTTTAAGTAGATACTTATACCACGTATATTCCGGGATGCTTGATAACCGCAGTGGAAACTTCACTTCATTGCATTCGCCCATGCTGACCTTTGACCCTCAACCCGGGCTGGAACTTTTGAAGCTTCTGCTCCCAAGAGTCTTCCAGGTCCTGAGCCAACACGATCTCCTGGTCGCCGCGGTTGTCCTCCTCGTCAGAGTCGTAATCGTCCGCCTGCTTGCGACTGATCCTCTCAGAGTCCTCCAGGAGCTGCAGCTCATGGTCCGACAGCAGGCTTTTCTCTAGCTCCATCTGAAAATCATGCAGGAGCAGGCCTCCATCTAAAGTTCTGGGACCTTTGTCATGCCTCGATTTTACCCGGAACATTTTAGTTACCTAATAATGAATTCATGTGGTTGTGCATCGAAACTAATCACATGTTACACGAATGAACTTCATGGAAATATGAAGTATGATAGAAATAGTGTGTAAGTCCTAACTTGAGACATGCGGTTTGGCTTTTTGTTATTCATTCAGTTAACATTAAACATTTCAGGATATAATCCTATAAAAATAATTAAAATAATCAGAAAATATTGCTGAGCATGACTCTTAGTACCTCGTTCAATTTGCTTTTGTTCCTCGTGACAGCAGTTTTAATAATTGCACGTGATGGAAATTACAGCTTTCTCATTAATGGAGGATGAGAAGCAGACAGGATAAGCTAACCCGCTGTTTCAAAATATGACTTGATTCTATAAAATGAACATACTTTTACATAATCTTCATTACAGTGTAACGACTTCAAGAAACTCCGCACAAGATCAAAGAGAATTCAATATCAAATGTCACTAGTAATAAGTGCCATACAACTTGCATTGGTGAGTTTATTAAATGAAAGTGGGTTTTACCCAAGACTCGAACTATAGGTTATGTCTAATGGATCATGCATGTTTATTTATCATGATCACACTGTATTTGTAAATGTTTTTTACATTTGCAAAATTGCTGTTTCAAAAGTTTTTGGATGCTAAATGTGGTCACGTGTTGTAGCCTATGACATTGATAACACATCATGTCACAGTCAAAACGTGTGTTTCATGGTGAATAAACTCACCTGCTGCATCATGTGTCTGAACTGCTGCTCTATCGGGCTGCAGTCCGCTGATATGACCGGAAGCCTTTGCAGACAAACGGCTGCCATCAGAGTCCACGGAGATGGACGTTTTTCCGTTTGACTTTTGGTTTGCAAAGTCACCCGACACACAGAAGAGCTGGACAACTGACGAAACCCAGCGCTCCCAACTGCTGCCCTGCTAAAGCACCGAAAATGTAAGAGAGTTACACCAGCCATCCTTCTACAGGGCGCAGCCATCTTTTTTTCGCCACATTAAATGTTTATCCAAGAAAATCGTAATTTTGGCTATTTCGGAAAATAACCTGAAGTGAGGGATATCGTATGGGGGATATTTAAACCACGTTATACCCTCTGGTGTTAAAAAAAACACCAGTTGTCAAAATCACATGTTCTCTTAAATGTTTAAATTGGAATCATTGTAACTTCAAGGTAACAAGTTGTAGTGTTTAGAATAATATTTGATATTTCCGGCGGTTTACTAGTAACGTGAAGGCATCAAGTGTCAACATATACCCACAATTCCTTGCAGCGAGTCGAACGGTCTATTCAGATAAAAGTGTGGGTGAGGGCTTACATTGATATACTTTTTTTAAAGCAAACATCTTATTATACTTACTACAGAAATGTATTTTAGTGATCATTAAGTCATTCTTATGCAATCGTCTTACAGATAACAGCTGTATTTGCAGTCTAATACGATTAACATTGTATAATAATTAACTTGCCATCCCTTGAAAATGTAATATACCCATAATCTGGTCTTCAATGTCACATTTGTTGTGTGTGCAGTAACTTGAGTTCTGACAGCGAATTTGTGTCTCAACATATTAAATATGTATAAATTAAATAGCGTATTAGTTGGTTCTGTGAATAACGTTTGCCGACAGCTGTCTGCCTCCTTCAATACAATCGGAAGCTCTCGCAAAGTGTTCAATGGGTATGTTTTACTAGCATCCTTGTTAGCCAACGGCTAACCGCGCTGATGAAGTCAGGCTGCTGCATGCTGAAAGTGATATAGCGATGTGACACTCTACGTCATGGCTAGAAGATACTTGTTTGATCGGCAATGCATCGTTTTTAGCTGCTTGCTAAGCAACACTGGTTTCTGACGATGGTGCCACTGTGTTTACAGTTGTGAAAGCGTCGGGTTGTTGCAGAGAACCCTGTGCACCAGTGCAGTGCGGCGTCAGGAGACCGCAGCATCCACCACCAGCTCTGCGAAAACCTCCAGAGACTCCAGGTCAGACATTTACGTCCGTTTCATGTCCGAATAATAATAAAGAATAATTCTGGATTATTTGTTGTATTTTCCCCCGTTCGTGTATCTGTTCGCTGACTCCCGTGTTGGTGACACATTAATAATCTCAATTGTAATCCTGCAGCATTTTCCCTCCAATAATTGGCGAGGAGAGTCCACTAAGATGGGGTGGGAAGAGGTTTGAGGAGCTACCAATCGCTCACGTTAAAGCGACATACAACAAGTAAGTGAAAGCAGAAAAAGTGATTTATTAGGATCATTGTAATCCTAATTTAGGATACGTTAAGTTGCTGGATCCACATTTTACTAGTGGGGAAAAATACGAACATAAAACAGTAAATGATTTTTACAGCCTGTGTACTGACCCATCAGATACGATTGCAAGTAATAGCATCCCTGATTTCTGCACTACAATTGCTGGAACATCATTAACGTTATTTTACATATTTTATTGTACAAACAAGAATTTCAGCTTCCTAGTGGACTTCATGCTGCAAAAATAGGGTTGTTTTCCCCAACTAGACCAATGCTTAGTTAAAAATGCAATGGAAACAGCCCAGCGACGTAAACTGTCGTGTCCTGCACCAGCACCCACATCCAGCTGACGGAGAGCACGGGGCAGTCCATGGTCAGGACGTCCTGCGGAACCGAGGGCTTCAAGAACATCAAGAAGTCGACGCCCATCGCCGCTCAGACTGCGGGCATCTCGGCCGCCGCGGTACGCTCTCGCCTGATTCTCCTGACGCCCGTGGAGGGGGGGAGTCGGATTTGTTTAAAAAGAATGCAGGATTAGTTCATCTTGCTTCTCTGCTCGGTGTAAAATAAAAATGTAGAATGTTAACCTTTCTTATCTCCCTTCTCGGAGAGAACAGTTACCATAGTAAAGCCTCTAATAATAGATGAGTTCATGTTTTCTTTCTATGAGACATTCACACCATCTCATCATCTACTGAAGGGGTTCACCACCTCTATCAGTTTGAGCTGGTTTAACAGGATATGAGGAAGGATGGATTTGCATACTGAGCTAATTTATGATTGGTCTATCTGCTGCAAACTGTAGGGTTTAAGGTGCTTCACAATGGTGAGTTATATTATAATTATGATATAAATATAAGTTTGTCACAGGTACGCTGCTGGCACTGAGCCGTGTAGCAGTGGGTGGGTGTTTAGCGCTCAATTAGACTTTGTAATAATCTGATTTATGAAGGCTGCTGGTAAGGTCACACTGGTAAATACACCGGAGAAGCTTCTTATCACAGTGCTCCCTTGACGTTTACCGCACGAGCAGATTATTCTGACCCCTGATCTGCTGTTTAGCAGAAAATGGAAATGAGAGAACAACATTTAATAGAAACGTTCTCGTTTGTTAGTGATTGGAAGCTCAGATGAAAAAATGAATTTATTCTCCAAGTAGACTTGAGGTTGTTCAGTTCCGCAGGTCAGAAAATATTGATAAAATGCCAAGGAAGTTATTTTTTTTGTGACTGAAGGGCCCAAAAACGCTGTTCAGCTTTTAGACAAAGAAAAGCAGCAAATCTTCACCATTTCGAGCTGAATTGGGTTCAAACGCCTGTTTAAGATCCACAATAGTTTCAATTCAGAGGAACACAATGTAGTGATTAGTTTTCTGCTGTTCCAAAATATAAAAAGCAGTGAAGGTATTCTACCTGGCGGCTAGGTGTTGACCTCGATCTACTCTGCCTCCTCCGAACAGAAAGCCACAGCGAAGGGAGTGAAGTTTGTGCGCGTTGTGGTCAAAGGTCTTGGGCCTGGACGTCTGGTGAGTAGATAAACCTCATTTTTTTCCCCTAAAGAACACCTTATTCAACCTTTTTTATGTGGTTGTTACAGCTAGATCTTGACATTTCATTAGGCCTATGAATTATTATGAAAAAGTGACCCTTACTGCTTATCTTGTTAAAAGTCCCAAAAAGTCCTTCAATATTAAAGCAGCAAATCCTCAGTTAGTTGCTTAAGCAATTCTTCGATTATCAGATAGTAACAGGGTAGCACATCAAGTATGAAATTGCATCATAAGCTTCTGTTTCTGCACTAAGAAAGAAGATGTCATTCATTTCAGTTGTTTTTATTATCAGTGACATTTTGATCCCTTCCCATCGACTTGAATGAATGTATTTTGTCTCCGGTACAGTCGGCCATCAAAGGCTTGACGATGGGCGGCCTGGAGGTGATATCCATCACAGACAACACGCCCGTGCCGCACAATGGATGCCGGCCGCGCAAAGCCAGGAGGACGTGATCCCCAACCAGAAGAGCAAGTGGTTGTGATATCGTTTGCTAATAAAAGGTGTTTTTTGTTGTGGAACCTCCGAGCTTGAATCTCACATAACTTTTGCAGATTGCGTTATTAATGAGCAGCGTGCACATTTCAGTCCTCTGCTGTGATTGGTTCGAGGCACGCGTATCGGTAGTGAACACAAAGCCAATTTAAACAGAGTTCTCTTTGTTTGTCTCTCGAAGCACAGCTAACATGATGTAAAGCTCTGAATAAAAGGCTGGCATTTACAGGTTAGTGCAGGACGGCTGGAGTTCAAATGGAAGCATAAAGTGGGACAAAGTGTTTGGACGCAAGCATCACAACAGAATTCCACTATATAGTCACCTTTGTAGCATTCATCGCTTTGTTACTTTAAATGGATTATTAAATAGCTGGATTATTCCGCTATTTGCGGCACGTACCCGACACAGTAACAAAATACCATCCCTTCCTTAGTTTGGAGCCACGGTTTGGGACCTTTTCCCATCAAAAATACATTCAGGAGAGAGAAAACAAAACAAAAGGGAACTACAACCGGTAACTTTAGTGCTTTGCAGTAAAATGTTTCAGACACCTTTGCCCTGAAGCTCCTGGACTCACCGTGAAGCCTTCAGTGATCCGCTGAGCTCTTAAACTGAAAGGATTGACGTGGTTGGCTTAATGGCCGTGAGGTGAGAAAAGATGTTAGAACGACCCAAAAGTGAAGCAAAAGAAGTCCCACTAACGTAGTTATGAATACAGCTCAAAGATGAAGGAGCGACAAACAGAAATTACAAAGGTTTTTTTTCCTCTGGATCCATTCGTGAGACACCAGAAACTAATATTACAAAAGAAAAGCCAGAGATGTTAGTAAAGTATTCAGATCAAAAGACATGCTTTCCATTATTCTCAACATCTGATATTCAATATGCACACTAAAAGATTTTAGCTCACCGTATTACCAAATGCTGGAGAATAATATTTAGAACAATCCGAGTACGACTCCTGGATGAGTCCAACATTCCACTGCCTGTTCCTGTAGCTCTCCCTGACCTCTGACCTCTGAAGGGAGCATGGGGCACAAGGATGCAATTACTTCAAAGAAAACCACAAGCTCTGTTTGCCAAATGTCATTCTCAAGTACAGGATCACACTGGAAAGCATGTGAAACAAAGGACTGAGCGAAACATCTGTCAGACTTACAGATTCTGTCAATGTGACATAAAGATGAAAAGATCCTGTACTGAAAATAGAGATTTTTACACAATAGCTATAGAAAAATACATTTTATAATTATTATTTCAAATCACACTGAAGTCCGTCCTCGATACAAACATTGGAACTCTGGATCAAGCACAACAGGAAAATCAAATAATGTAAGATATGTGGTCTTTAAACCAACAGCAGCCACACGTTCAGCAGAACCTCAATGAAACGACAGCAAGAGGGCGACGGTGCATCGAAACCACCACAAAACATAAATAACAGTGCGGATTAAATCACTGTGAATACAGCTTCCACAACGACAGGAAGCAGGAGAACAGCTGGAAGTTGATGAGAAAGACGAAGTCAAGCGGCTAAAAGAAAAAAGAGCGAATTCAGCCCGGCTTTGGGCTCGTTGGGAACCTTTTCAAATGGAGTAAATATTGGTTAAATACTGGTGTGATCAGGTTCTTTGACCTGACCGAGGGAGGGCAACGCAGCGGGGATGGCGCCACACAGACTCACACATCCCATCACAGCCATTTACATACTGCCGGATCCGATTGTCTGTCTCGACTTCTGTCCCCCCCGGCGGGGTCGAGTGAACAAAGTGTCCCCAGACAATGTTGTCGACGCCCCCTTGACAAAAGGCACTCAACGGGGGCCGGGCCGCGGGCCGCGTTACCACTGCGAGGCGACGACGGTGCTGGAAACCGGCGATGCGACGACACGCGGGAGCCTTGCTGCGCTGCCGGGTTTTAAACCGCTCGTGGCATTTGGGGGCCTCTTAAATATTGCACTTTTTGAAAAAGAAAATAAATAAATAATAGAAACTGGGACGTGCAGCGTAGAAGTTGGATACAAGAGAGCTGAAATGTGAAATTGTGCACATCGCCCTTCTCGGGTTGAGAGACGTTAAAAAAGGGGACAATTGCTTGCCAGTTTAGCAGTGGACCGGAGGACGGGAGGAGTGTCACAGAAGCCCCCCCCCCCCCCCCCCCCCTCCCGAACAACAGCCTAGCAGCCTAGGAGGGACGTCAGGCCCGCCACCGCCCTGCGTCATCACTTCCCCTGGAGGTTGCTGAACTCCATGTCCTCCTTGCGGCGCTTTTGCTGGGTGAAGAGCGAGCTGAAGGGGTAGAGTTTGGCTTTGGCCGGGTAGCGCTGGCCGGCGATGTCCACCTCATAGTCGCCGCGGTTGATGAAGTCCGGGGTGATGGCCGTGGGCAGCCCCTCGGGGCCCGGCGGCGGCGACACGAAGCCGAGGCAGACGTGGCGCTCCAGGGTGTAGCTGTAGGCGCTGCTGGTGGTGGTCCCGGCCAGCAGGCCGTTGCGGTAGATGGGCTCGCCCCACCACGGCCACAGGTCCAGCTCCGTGTCGTGGTCCTCCAGGACCAGCATGACGAATCGCCGGGACACGCCGTCCTGGCGCTGCTGCAGCAGCGCATCGCGGCCGAGGAACTCCGTGTCCTGCAGGAGGCGCAGGGAGGGGGTGGAGAGGAAAGTGTTTACGGGAGACGGTCCACAAATAATCTGCAAGCGCCGCACAATCGCGCTGGGAGAACCACTGAACTACTCCCCGCTGTGGTAACGACTCACCTGAAAGCAATCTGAGAAACCGATTTCACACGCCGAGGTCCGGCCATTAATACCGCGTCGACATTTTTGCTGTGTGCGGCAGACGGCAGCACACCTGATGTTTGGCTGCAAGCGCCGCCTGTTGTGCCTGCAGGTGCAGCGCTGCTGACAATCTTAACAGATGTTCGGGCGAAGCAGATGGCTTAGTGCCTTTCATTACCCCGCAATCATTTCCTCATTTCCCCCGGCTGTGCAAAAGTACAACTTGAATTACAGCGGTAACAACAAGTTGCCGTTTTTAACATCGTCTGTCAAAAATGTTGCCACTCCATTTTGCATATAGAGGAACTCCTTCGAGGTGATGGATAGTTGGTAAAGTCATAGCAATAAAAGGCTTTTTTGGGACCCGGGACCGAAGCGCAGCAGTTCGTATCCACCCTGGCAGATACCAACAGTTTGAGCAGCTGGCCACTGACCGTGTCAAATTTCACCCTAAACTCTCGTCCGCACTCCAGCGGGGTGGTGAAGGCGTCCAGGTCCTGACCCCAGAAGGCAAAGAACTTCTCGATGCGCAGGCTGCGCAGCGCGTAGTACCCTGCGTTGCGGATCCCGTACTTCTGACCCACCGACATGACCTCGTTGTACACGTGCAGTGCGTACTGTGGAGAGCAGAGGGAAGTACTGCAGTTACACCCGACGCGCCGTACCAGCGGGGAATGACTGGTTTCATGTTTGATTTGAGCGTGTGCAGATGTGAGCGGCGACGCACCTCGATGGGTATGTAGAGCATGAAGCCTGGCTCTCCAGTGTGGGTCATACTCATCACTCGGATCCCATTGGCATAGCCGACGCTCATCTCCTGTGAACACACACACACACACACACACACACGGTTAAATGCTATTCACTGCAGGGCTAATAAGTATGAACAATTATACGGTTAGCAGCATTAACAGAACCACAGGTGGAGTCTGAAGTGATGCTGAAACTATTTCAGCAACATAAACTATTGGTACCACCGCTGTGATCAGCAATACACGGTTATGAAACTAGATTTGCGTTTCCTACCTTACAGAACATGGAGGGAAAATGGTCAGGTGTCATGGAAACATAGGACAGCTCAGCCAGAACATCCATTGCACGTGGTCCAATCAGATTTAAAGCTGTGGGCAAAGAATTAAGTGAATTCATATTTAATACTTTGTCTGAGAAAGTACGGCCGCATTAACCCTTTGTATAACTATACAATTTCTACTATTTGAAAATGATTATTATTATAAAATATCCCCCTTTGAAAATGTCAATGAATTGTTTAGGAATCTGAAAAAAACAGAAAATGCAAATTACATGTTGGACATGTAATCAACCACCCTTCTTGTGCGGTGTGTGTCAGATTGTAACAACAAACCCAAATTCAGACCGTATGAAAAACACTGCGAAGAGCAGAGTGAGGTCGTGGGATGCTGCTGCGTTGTGTGGCCACTAGGTGGCGGCGTCACTGCAGCTTACCAGTGTACTTCCAGCTGACATCCTCTAGGTGGAGGTGTGGGTCATTGGGCATGTGTTTCTTCATCCAGGACCAACAGTGGACTTGCTGGTCCGTCGGAGAGACGATAAAGTAGCTGGAGATGGAATGGGGGAAACATTTTTTTTTTTTTTATGTTTGCAGTAAAGTGCTTGTTTCTAGATACTCGTGCCTCGATGTCAAACCTGTTCTTGCTGACGCGGGCGACGCTGCAGTCATTCTCGTAACCTCCCCTCTCATTCAGCATGCCGGTGTGGACGATATGTCCAACGGGGACATCCAGGTCGTTGGCACACAGATGCTGCAGCAGCTCCAGCGCCTGGCCATTCGATGACTGGGACATCAGGACAGACCAAAAGGTTCTACTTAAAATCACCACGTGAAAGTGGATGCATACCTCACCGACTGATACATAACGGCTGAATCAGTGGCTCCTGCTTGATGTGGGACATAGCATAAAATATACCACGTAAAAAAAACAACACAAAGATGGAAAGTTCCACTGGTGCTGAACCAGTATAAGACGTCCACACCAGCACGTCGTCACTCACACTCAGCTCAAACTTGGTGAAGGAGGACATGTCGATGACACACACGGCCTCTTTGCAGCATTTCACTTCTGCTCCAACGATGTCAAACCAATCCGGCTTGTAGAAAGTCTTGCTTTGGTCCAAAGACAGCAAATCTACACACACACACATAAACAAACTGGTTTATAAATAACATATATAACACAGATACATTGAAATTGAACGAGGACTTGTGTTGCTGGCGAGTATTCTGCACCTTTTCCATGAGGAACAAAGTATTTGGGCCTTTCAAAACCGTGTTTTTCCATCCAGCGAGCTCCCTGGGTGTCCAGGCGGTCGTACAGAGGGCTGGTCCGCAGCTGGCGGCCAGTCTGGAAGTCCCAGCGCGGAACCTTGAGTTCGTACAGCAGGGCTGGAAACAAACACATTAAGAGAAACAATCAGGCCAAAGCAGAACTCAAACACACGCAGATATGCTGTTGATATCTAGACACAACGGAACCATGGGGCAGCAGTTTTCTGTGTGTTTCTGCTCTAATCACACACTGCATGTACTTTCAAATATTTGTCAGTTAATTGTTCCTTCTCTCAAAATCCACAAATCTATTTTTATGCAAAGATGCATTCCAAAGGTCGACACCAGCTGATATGAGGATTCTGCAGTGCGACTTTGTTAAATCGGGTGGCTATTTTCCAAAGTTAAGCTTTGTTAAACAAAATACACTAGTGTGTCCTTGCCTGTGATAGAAGGAAAGTAAAAGATTGTACGCAGAAAACTTTGAAAGACACCAACTTGTTTTGTCTGAGATTTTGATTTGTCTCCCATCATGTAAACTGGAATCGGACGCCGCCTGTCAACACGCCACGGTTGTTTCAAGAGCAAATAAAGAGTTTTCTACTCACGCATGACCTCCATCACTCTGTGTCGCAGGAAGGTTCGGCTGCTCTGCAGGTTGCCGAAGCGCTTGATGTCCAGTGGCCACACATTGGCGGTGGGGTAGCCGTAGGTCATCCACTCTGCCAGGTACCTGGATACCAAACCACATCATGCCGTCATGCCGTTTGTGCCACATTGTGATGCAACCGCAGCTGAATTATTCTCTGGGTAAAACACATTTTTGTTTCAGGCCTTTTAGTAATCTAAGCTAACAAATACACTCAAACCCACGCTTACTTGCCAGCTCCTCCAGCAAAGGCCAGACCAGACGAATTCATCCCAGCCAGCACAAAGTATCCAGCCACACTGGGAATCTCTCCCATCAGGCAGCGCATATCGGGGGTGAAGGACTCCGGACAGTTGACCAGCTGATGGATCTCAGCCGATTCAACACTGGGCATCCTCCTCAGCAGGGCACTAAGCATCGGCTCTGGAAGCACAGGAGAGGTGTCATGTCATAACCAATGCATAGCCTTTTCAATAAAAAAAATATGATGAATACTCAAACTCAAGACAACAGTTGGCCTAAAGCTATGCCAGCATTAGTATTTAAAGGCACATTTCCCATAAATCCAACTGCTTCCTGCTGGTCTACCCAGCCCTGTGTGCCTTTACAATGTCAAATAACTAAATCACACCAGTTGCTTCTAGTTAACCTTTAGCCAACCACTACCCTACACAAACCATCCACTATTGCAAATACTCAGAAAGCTCGGGATCAGTAGGAGCGGCCGCGTTCTCCTTTTATGTGGGGCTATAAACAATCCATGGAAGCTGAACCAGTGTGGCAGCACCATGAAACAATGCATCGCCAGCAGGAAGCCGACCACCTGATGGATTTCTGTTGCTAATCATACGATACTGGAGACCAAACATGAGAAAACTCTGCTTTAGTTATTTCTTAAGTATCAAGTTATAGTAACAATTTTAAGGGTAAAAGGGGGTAAGCGCGGGCAGGGGGCATATTTGTTAATAATCCATAATTAAAACTAGAGCCCCCTGGGGGAGATTAGGTGGAGTCTCGGCCTTGCTCCACTTCACGGCTGACTGGTGATTTACGGCTGTTTTATAACAACCCGTCAAGCTGCATGAGGAATCTCAGGTTACCAGCGTAAGGCCACGGTCAGGAGATGGGTGTGAGGTGGCATTTACATGTGTGAGGTGTACTCTGAACTTCTATTGGCTAAATAAAGAACATGTCACAAAACTAGTCAGACAATTGATTTCAATCACTGAAGGACAAACTATTAATTGAACAATATGACTTTGACCTCTGAAAAATGTCTGAAACTGCAGTTGAAAGAAAACCAGGTTAATGACATGTTACCGAAATAGAGACGCTAAGTCTATGAAACCAGGACCCGATCCATCAAAAAGATTAAAGAAGTACTGTGCAACTACACAGTCTTCCATGTCATTGGAAAACAAAGGTTTCTTTTCTTTTTACTCAACAACCGCGCTTTGAATCTCCCTCCTTCCCGTTGCACCCTTCCTCACCAAAGTGGTCCCAGTCCTCCTGCATGTTTTGGATCTCCAGCTGGTTGCGGCCCTCGGTGAAGATGGGTTTGGGGTTCTTCTCAAAGCCCCCCGACAGAAGGCCGCCCTGCCACGGCCGTGCGTACATCCTGCCGTCCATATCGATCACAACTGGAGACGAGACACATTCTCATGAGATCATGGCTTGTGTAACCAGGTTCACTGTACGTTATCAATCAATACACGGGTACAAGTGGCCGAGCAAATGATTAAGGCTGCAAGAAAGACAGTGGACCAACTGACCAATGAACTCGCCACGCCGTTTTATCCTCTCAAAACATACTTATCAACCTGCAGAGTCACAACCATTAAGGGAATTTACTGAGTTGCTGAAGTGTTATTTTGCTGAGGTTTCCCTCCAGAAACAATTCATTAAATTGAGTTGTTAGCTGTCAATCAATATTTTTCCAGATATAATGCCGTACCATCATACTGAGCCGACTTCTCCAGGTGTCTTTGAAGAGCAAATGATGATTGTTGCAGGGATTTATATACTGTGCAATGACTTACTCGACCAGCCAATTTGCCAAAAGAAAACAATGAAAGTTCCATATCAGTCATCATATTTGGCTCAAGATTTAGAATCCATTCAAATCGGTTTGCCACTGTGCCACCTGAAAGAACAAGTGAATGTTCCAGTAAGAGACCTGGCGTGTTGGGTGAAAGGGGGTCCTGGAGCGGTTTGGTGAGGAGGTAAAAGTGTTCACAGCCGTGAAGAGGAACCGACACCTTGGTCTCACTCCCCTGGCCCAGCTCGTAAGCCCACTAGAGCAGAGACAGACAGGACAAATCTTTATATCCACCGCTCTGACCACAGGTTGATTGTGCCCCATGCTGGAGACTTTGCAATCTGTGCTAGAGGTCAATTTCCTTCAGTCATATTGTTCATATCTATGAGCATTATGCAGGTGAGAATCAAGCCAAGACAGATCTGGAATTAAGGCAGATTTTAAGTTTTCTAAATGGTTACAAAGATTCATTAACTCCCTTATCTTAGTTGGCATCCAAGGCCTACATTTGTTTACCTGTCCAGCACAGTTGACAAAATATTCACACTCGATGGAGCCTCGATCGGTCTCCACCGCCATCACATGACCCTTCTCTATCAGGACCTGCTGGACTGTGGTTCTATCCAGGATCTGAACCCCTGGGTAGCATGAGGGAGACATGGAGATGAAGGAGGAAGCAAAGAGGGGAGAAGGGTGGTGGATGGAAGAAAACAGATGCAGCTAAAGAGGAGGAGACTCAGACAGAGAAACTGTATACGTGTAGAAATGAGGTAATAATTACGCATCATAATTGTCCATTAATGCTCTATCAATGACACAGAATCAGTTTGAGTTTCTCACCATGTCCAGCAGCAGCCACAGCCAGGGCATGGTTCACATCAGGTGAAGACACCACGGCGTCTGCTGGGAGGTGGAGTGCCCCCACCAGGTCATGAATGTTAACAAGAGGGTGGAGTTTGGCCACCTCCTTGGGCTTAATGATGTTACAGCTGATCCCCATGACCCTAGAAATAAAGTGAAGGAGACAAAGATAAAGGATACTAACAAATATATCATTTCAAAAAGGCAATCGGTTCCTCTACTAAATGTCTACTGGAGGTTTTAGGGTCTTACTTCAGTCGGGATGCCAAGCGCTTCAGAGACAGGAAGCGATCTTGATTTTGAGCCAAACAAAGAGACCCCGTCTTCACGTAACCTGAAACACACAAAACGACGTGTTCAACCAAAATGATAATGCAACTCAAAACTGAAGGGAATAATCATTCTAGCTTTAGAAAAGGCCAAAACATAGAGGAAATGTTATAGTGAGCCACATCAAACAATTTAGGGCTTCTATAATAAATGTCATAGTAGTGCATGCCTTGTGTAAAGGTTTCAGATGCATTAACTGATTATGAGACTAGTGCAAATATCTACAACACTAAGACTCTTAGTGCTTGCTTGTCTACACACAGATATATGCCCTAGAGAGATAAAAGTGCAAATGCTCCTAATATTAATAAAATAGTCCATGAAGACAAATAACCTCTAGTCAGATGGATCTGCAATATATTTTTTAGCACATTATAATAATATAAACCCTTGTGTTTTTCCAAATACCATCATGAGAAGTTAAATTGGAATCAAAGTGAAACACATCAAATTGGCGGACCTGTTTTGACTCCAGTCTCCTCCTCCAGGCCCTGATAAAGACTATTGGAGTAGTTTGCCATTTGACACTCGATGGAAATAGGCTTGGCAACGCTGACAATGCCAGCACACAGCCGGGTCGTTCCTGCACCGAGCCTGCCAACAAGCAATCAGGAAGCAGCATTAGCACAACAACATCCAGGCAACACCTCTCGGGTGTACTCCTCCAGTGTCTCCTACTGTAGGAGGCACTGTCTATACCCCACATCTAACTGTTAGCACCAACAAGCAAGGGGAAAAGGCATCTTCTCACCTGCCCTGCTCCAGCAGCACCACATCGGCCCAGCCCAGTTTGGCGAGGTGGAAGGCTACGGACGAGCCCACGATACCTCCCCCGCAGATCACCACGCGGGCCTGGGCGGGCAGCGGGAGCGGCTGCGTGTCTCCGCTGGCCACAGCCGCGCAGTGCGGGGAGGTGGAGAGCCGCCGGCCCGCCGACCTGTAGCCGGTCGGAGGCGGCAGCAGCAGCAGCCTGGGGAGCAGAGCCGGGGACAGAGCCGGGGACAGAGCCCTGGAGCTCCGCACGCAGCTGCACATAGCTGCGCTTCCTGCGGTCACACGCAAGAGCACTCTCACGCACACCGGAGAATATGAGGTTACTGCTGCAAGTGTGGCTACGCTATTTATAAAGGGTTATGTGCAAATTATTTTTTTTATAGTCTAGTCGTATTTTTAGGATTCGTGTGAATGCCACTGTTTGAGTTGTTGTGCTACAATGTCGGCTCATCTAACGCAGGTTGACATTTAACAACATTACAGTAACGTAACGTAATACGAGGTTAGCACTCTGCATCGCAGGGGCCCTCCCAAAGCAGCAAGGTAAATCTGCGCTGGTTCTTCAGCTGTCACAATCGTATTAAAGCGTAATGGCAGTTTTAACGTGAATCAGTTGACGTTAAGTTCTCAACTAGCGACATAGCTAGCTTAAGCTGCAGTACGTTAGTGGGTTCTCTGTCAATTATCTTAACTTTATCTTAGATGTCACGTCAACGAGGTTTAGCTGAACTGTACATTTGTAAACTTGACTTTTAAACTAATCCGTGTTAAAACAGATCACATGGTTAAAGTTATGGCCAGTGTTACTGGTGGCTAGCGTAACATCTCATAGCTTCGGCTATTGAAAAGCTAGCTAACGGTGGGTTTTCACCGCTGTACGTAAGCTAGGTTAGCTAAAGGTCTACCGTGCGCTACATTTATCGATTTATAACTCACCGAATCAGCCAAGTCCAGGCGTTATGATATATGGAGGATAGCTATAGACACCAGTGATGCGACAGAAAGTCTTGTTTAGATACAGAAGTCGAAGCAATGGAAAATTAGCTTTAATCACGACTCACACTTCCGGTTCAACCCTTCAAAATTAAATCCTTCTGCCTCGGAATGCCTATAAATCAACATTGAATTATTGCATATTATTATTATTGAATTATATTAGTGGTAAAATTCATTAGTGGGCCTCCGATGTTGAATACCTGAGATATTTGAGAATACTTCACAATGTACAACAACAAGTAACCTGTGTTGCTGCAGTGTGGCTTCTCCATTTTGACTTAACATGTTGAAGTAGTCCCATTCCACTAACGGTGAAGGATACTATTAAAGAAGAATGTTGACTTGCAAACATACTTACAAAATAAAAAAATGAGATGGTTCTACCACGCACTGTGGGAAAACGTGCATCATGCAGATCCGCCCACTAGAGGACGTCATAAACCCACTGGATCATCTGATGAGGGCTTCTTTAGATTGACCTTCATTACCCCTCATTGCTGGCCACACTGTAAATTCAAAATACTAAGAAGAAAACACCTCAAGACACAGAATGAGTTGCTGCATAACAAGCCACGACAGAAATAGTAAACTATTTTTATTGACAATGTTTAGATTTAGCTATTTACAAGTCAACGATGTTGGCAACATTTTACACCATTACAGTTGGACCAAAGAAGAAAGAAAAAAGACCAATATCATTTATACATACAGAGATTTGGCATCTGAACATAATAGCCAGTCTGAGATGATGCTCACTTGTACAACACATCCGTTTGGCAAACAGAAATGCAGAATATATGAACATTGAGTGCTGTGTTATCTTTTACTTCACTATCGCACCAGTTGAAGAAGAGCTCTCTTCATCACACATGTCTCAGTAGCCATGTCTCACATGTGTTTTGGCACAATCAATCAGTGACTTTTAGCGTCATTTTCCCTTTTTTTTGCATTTATTTACTACAAATCACCTACATAATACATCACATTACTGCTAACAATACCCTAACAATTATGGAAAAACGTGAGAAAAAAAACACTGGAGTTGTCCATTAAAAGACATGCGTTATGCATTTTGCCAAAAGATGGAAGCGAACGATTATACCAATGACATGCTGTCAGCAGTAATGATGCCCCAAAAAAGGCCTACATTTGAGAAGTTAAAGCACTTTTAACACATATTCCCAGCACACTAATTAATTAGGAAATCAAACTATATAAAATAATTATGCAAACGTTAACCTGCTCACACTATAGAGTAAATCAGAGCCGATATTTTACTGTAAATCCCTGCGACACTAGCAAGTATTCCACAAGGGAGAGCGTCCTTCAAAGCTTCTGAGGATCGGGGGCTTGGGCAGGTACTCAAATGAACTATGTTGCATACAAGGTGGCACTAATTGGGAGCCCCAAATTTAGTGTCCTTACTCAGAAGGAGCATTTTTATTTCTACTGGAGCGTTTATGTCGAAATCAAGGTCTAATTAAAGTTTGAACCGTAATTAAAAGGGATGTAAAACAGAAGCGGCCATGCGTATGCCGTGAGACAAAGAAGCTTGCGATGGTAGTCTTAGATTACCGGCTTAGTTTTCACTTTTTGGTAAATGACTTGAATCGGTAGACTTTGGTGACGGCGGTTAGAGTTTGACATTTGGTGGGACACATCAGCAACTAGTTTCGTGTTGGTGGCGTGAAGGTGTGTTAAACCTCATTCTGCTGGGCGAGGTCCTTCGACACGCCGTTGAGCTCAGTGGCCTTTGTGCTCCTCCCCAGATACTGCTTCAGCAAGTCGCTGAAACGTTTTTGGTTGTTCCACTTGCGGGCCGACTTGCGAATGCCGACGAAGCCGCCGTACCTCTTCTGGTACAGTCTCCCAGGGGAGATCAGCTTCCTGTAGCCGTGCCTCCCCTTGACGAAGCCGCCGAACCTCTTGAAAACGCTCAGCCCTGCATCGCCCTGTCCTCCTGCTACCATGTCAGTGGCTCCTCCTTCTTCTTCTTGCCCTGCATCCTCCTCATACTCATCCTGCAGAGTCAGGGCATTCTGCGCATTGTAGGCAGTGTTCAACTGATGCCTCTCATCCGACCCCAGCTCCCGGGTCATGGGAATGTACCTCTGCGGTGCAAAGGGCGACAACAGACCCCCCTTCAGAGGCTGCTCCTCTTCCTCCTCAGAAAACAGGGCCTCCACCTCCTCCCGAGATCTTTTCTGCATGGTACCAGCAAGGGTGAAAACTTGAGAAGACAGCACTTTACGACAGAAGTCCCAGAAGAGGGCCGGGGAGACGTCGGCCTCACACTCAGTGAGACACACCTGGCAGAGATGAAGACAAGACATCATCTTGATGTGCTGTATGGAGTCAGCTCATTTGCAATACGAAGCAGGGCACTGGTGGGCCTAGTGGTGTGGATGGTATTGCAGGTCTGTAGGGCCACTGCCCTGATCCCATTACCATCCCATTGCTATAACAATTTGTACACCCACTCGTGATCCCATCAGGATGTATCATGACGTTGATGATACCTTACCTTTTCATTTAGTGACAATAATACCTGGGTTTGTATTACCTATGACCAGTTCAGATGTATGTTGCGCTTAATGCTATTTAGCAACGTCTAGCATGCTAACAGGTACAACTAAGTGAACATGTTAATGAGTGGGTTAGCATTTAATGTTGACATTTACCTCAGACGTGGGCGTTGAGTCTTGGACTTACTTGATTTAATGTCCCATCTAGATAACGTATGGAATTGCATACCAATGAAGACACTACATCTTTGTAAGCAACGTATCGGATTCACTGGGATTGTTTGAGTGGAATATGAAAGCCGAAATGAAAGAAGGAAGGATTTCTAGCCTGTTTTTCACCTTTATCTTTAGTGGGTGGGTATTATTACGTTTCTGCCTGAATAAGAGTAAACGTTGATGCATGAAAAACCTTTGCTTTGAAAATAAAATTGCCTTGAGCATGAAGCCAACTAATCATCGAGGCCCTGGTCGCTTATTGATTTATAAATGAAATGCCTTTTAGCCGAGGGGGACGAAGAAGAAGAAGGAGAGAATTAGAATAAGCAGAAGAAGAAAGGGTTTCAGAGCAGTATGTCAGTACATGGTCAAGTTACATCTGTCTTAAGCATCCTATGTTTTACAAAGCAATATATGTCCGATTGAAAAGGATCACCTGAGGTTGCTTGAAAATATGGCTGTGATCTAATGGCCTAACAAAAGATTCTGGTGGTTCAACGCTTATGATACAAGCCATGTGCGCTCTAAGGTCTTCTTGCATTCCCCTTGCCAAAACATCTGAGACGCTGACGTGTTGTTATCCGGAAAGAAACAACCACGCAGCAAAAGGGCTGAGGGGCGAAACACACATCTATCCTCAGGAATCAATTAGCTACAACAAATTAAAAGTCAAATGGCAAAAGGGTAACGCGTTGAGTCAGGACAGGAGAAAAGTGGGAAGGTGGGGTGGGGGTAGGTTTAGAAAAAACCCTGTGAGAGTGTAATCTAGTGTGTGTGTGTGTGTGTGTGTGTGTGTGTGTGTGTGTGTGTGTGTGTGTGTGTGTGTGTGTGTGTGTGTGTGTGTGTGTGTGTGTGTGTGTGTGTGCCGACTCCTCACCATGGGGTTGAAACTGAGGTGTTTGGGCAGGATGTCGCTGCAGGAGGCGCAGTCCGCCTGGCAGTCACTCTGTCCAGGGTCACACAGACAGAGCAGCAGCAGAGCCACCACAGTCTTCATGGTCCCACCGTCTGCTGACAGAGCGCATCAGCACGGGGTCGCAACGCCAAGCGGAACCAAGGGGCGGAAAGACAACGTTAAATGCACTTGATCCTAGTTGCAACCGCCCAGTCTGGTGAGTCTGACGTCAGGAGCACAACCAGAGTTTTCATCTCATTAAACAAACTCATTAACGTCTTTAATTGATGACTCAATTAATGCCGCTGGCAACGAACTGAGTCATTATTTGTTGCTGACAAATGCCCACCCAAACTTACTTGCTAAAACATAAAGACACACATATATGCAGCATGTGCATGTGCATAATAATACAGGCCTAATTTGTGTATCCCCACTATGCAGGACATTAAAAGGCACGATCAAATAGAGACCCCCCCAAAAACAAGCACACACACACACACACACACTACACTGCTTTTTTTGCAGTAGGTTGACATTATCTATTAAACTGACGTGCCTGGAAGTGAAACTCATTTTCTTAAATCAATCGCTACGTAATAATGTCTTTGAAATTGGAAGTTTATTCAGACCAATTAAAAACTGATAAAAGTGTTCCTCCACCACAGTTTATTCAAATCTCTTCCCATCCTTAAAACGGCAGCTCGACAAAATCCAAAAGCCTCGTAGTTGGCAAACAATCAAAGCCTGCGCTGAGTCTTAAGTCCGATAGGAAGGAGGATGGGTTTGTCAGCGAAGGACAAAAGAGTCATTTTAGGCAGGAATATTGGAAGAGCGAGAGCGGCAGATGGCAGTGGATTCAGACAAACGGCTCGGGCCTGTTCATTTGTCCAAGTTGCATCTCGTTCTCCAACCCCCCGTCAATGACTGTTGCTTCATTTGCCTCCTAAAAGGCAGCTGCCATCACTGAGGCAAATGCATGGAGGAGATTTGGCACTGCGTTGTGGAGGGAGGATGCAGCCTCTGCCCTCACCCTGCACACATGGATGCTGCATCCTCAATGCCGCGATGAATGAGTCAAGGAGATGTGGATTACACATTTACCTTCATATTATTCATATTTGCTGTATAAGGAAAACACACACAACTAAACCTGTTATATAAAAGGTGGATAGAGGCTGAATTTAGACATCAAACAGCCCGAGGAAAAGAGCTGCTCTGTAGTCATTTTACATGAAAAATCATATTCATATTGTCTGTCTGAATACGCCTCTGTTTATCCTCTGTCTTAAACACTGTGATTGAGCCTGTTTCAATGGAATATCACTGGTAGCCAACAGCATGGGGCAATGTTTACCACCTGCCAGCAGATGTAAATCACTTTCACTGCAAACAACCCTTTTAGAAGGCTTTTCACACACAGGCTGTGTGTATTCATCTCCTCAATATATTTACAATTCACTTTGAAGGGATCTACAACGTTATTGGGATTCTTCATGTTGGAGCCATAATTATGTGCCTCCCCTGTTATGGTAAGCCCTCCAATAACAGCTGAGAGGATTAGTCCAACCAAAGTGGTGGACATAAAGCAATACAATGTAAAGCTAACGCGAACCCAAACATAGAATCCCTGAAAGGGTTCATAAAGGTTTGGACAATTGTCTTCCCATGAAGTTTTTCTTTTTCCCCCCCATAATAATCCTAACTTTGTAAAACACAAATAAACATTGAATGACATGGTTTGATCAAGCTGCCGTTTGTGGAGAAGTGTGAATTCAGCTCAGGGGGACTGCAGGGCAGTTCCCAGCCCAATCTCTTTCCCACTGAATGTGATTAATCCAGAGTTCCTAACAACGTCACAGCAGCACAGAACGCACTCACTCAGTGTTACAGGTGCACATGCAGACATGAATGCACTCCTGATTGTAATCTACTACTGTTTTCCTGTTCTCTTGTCTGCAAAGTACGGCGTGCGATTGGATGACTGTACAATCACACCGTTCTGACGTGACTTTAAATGACTGATTAGTGTGTGAATTTGATGCAGTTCCCACATCCCATTGAGCACACCTGTGTCCTATCTCCTGATGAACACCTGTCCCTCATTCCCATGACAACCAGTAAATCCTTTCCTAATTTTTTTTTGCATCGTGACTATACGATTACGTAACGTTATTCCTTTACACGTGCTGTCATCACCTTTCCAGCTTTCCTTCTCTCTCTCATCCTACTGACGTCTGCCAGGTTCTCTCTCCCTGGAGCCCTAAAAAGCCAATTATTCAGCTTTTAATTAACGGATTAACCACTAAATAAACCAGTTAATTAAGTCATTATGTGTGGTTCTGCACTGAGGCGATTCTCTGAGAGGTTTGCAGTCGGGGAGACAAAAAAATATTATTCAGGAACAAACCCCTCAGTCGCACCCGGGATCAACTTGTTATTGATGTGCCATTTAAGCTGTTTTACTACCCACAAGAAATGTTGCACATGTTGCAATTCAAGGCCACTGAAGAAGCAGCTACGGTGTTTTGCATGATGTATTCAGACTAATAAAAATCAAATGACACACGGCCGCACACGTATGTCCCCTTGGGAACGTGTAGGCTTATGTAAAGTCAATAAGGTTTGCCTGTTCAAATGGAAAATGTCCTCAACCAGGAATAAGTACTGTTAGAATTACAGAAAGATTCACACGTAGGTTCAAGTATGATTCGTGGTCTTCCGACAGCTCACAACTGTCTGTGTTATCAAGCGTTTCCACCATTATGCTTCTATATTATTACCATTTTCTCATCAAGAACAGGAAGTACAAAATAAATTACTCTGAGCCTGAAGAGCGACTTAAAGCCGGATTATTTACGCGTGGTTGAACGGAGGAGCAGCGTTTCTTTATTTTCAAAAGCCAGAGAGCAGGTTTTTACCAAACTTAAATGTAGTACCAATATTATTATATTAACATTCATGTCAGTATTCCATGTCATTTGGCTGTAGATGCTTTCTATATTAAGTTGTTACCGGTCATGAGGACATGCTGGAGATGTAAACAACAACAAAACACAGACGTTGCCTTTGTCTATTGGAGTTCCGACCTAACGTTGTGTGGCATTTGCATAAAATGATGCCAAGGCCTTTCAATTGACTCCATTTGAAATAATTTAAAGGTTCAGTGTAGTTCAAACACAGTCTAAATTGATATGCACATTAGGTTTTTGTTTATTTTTCCTTTCATATAAAAAGAGAACAAAGTAGTAGCACTCTGCTGAGTGCACCCACTACTTTGTTCTCACTAATAGTCTAAAATGGCAGGTGGGTCTGTGACGACCACTGCCATATTGTTTGTTTGAATGATCCCAACGCACCATTTGGCCAAACTTCTGTCCAGACACCAACGGCCAGTAAGGCATCGCAAAACCCACTCCATTCAAACAAAACGAAAACGTGACGATGAATGCAGTCAATCAACCAGAAGTTGCATAATACACCTCATAGAATCTCCCAATAACAAAAGTCCCTGATCTTTGCGCCCACTTTTGCAGTGAAGAAACGGTTTGAATGGTTCTCGTTCTCCCTCCCTGGGTTACCAGGTTACTGCGAGAACCACAAAACCCAACAAACAGGACACATAAGCACAGTAGTCCTTTGTTAGCTGTTGGCTCAAAACAATAGCAATGTGCCACAGAGCAGAGGCCGAGAGGTTCTGCTCGTTGTCAGATGGAAACTAAAAAAAGATTAGCAGAGTCACGGACAAAGAAGCGCAGAGTCACGGACAAACGCACAAGCACGCACACAATCAACTACTCAACTGGTCACATGATCCTCCTGGCGGAGATAACAATTAAAGTGTGTTTGTGTTGTCGGCTTTGTTGGTTGATGAGTCGGTTTGACAGGTAATTAAATGTTACTTAGTCTTCTGCCTGGAGCCACAAGTCCGACTACTTTAACTGTCAGAAAAGTCACTTTGATGGACAGCTTGTCTCAGGCCCACTCAAGATACATCAGGCTCTTTGTTCCAATATTGATAGGTACAGTATCTGACATATTGGCATGGTGGCCATTGCTGTGACACATTTCAGGAAAATACATCTAAACTACGAATCATTTATATTCAACATATCTGATGTATGCATGAATAAGTCTTGGCCTTCAGACAGACGTCAATAGCTCCCTCGTTTGCCTCAGGCTTCTATAGGTCTCCTTCTCACCCACTCAAAAACATAACAACAAAACTAAGGCCATTGGTGTAGAAGTTTCCAAGAGGCTTCACTAGTTCTGTCCCTAAAACTAAAATTTTGCTGAGAGGTTACTGAATTCTAGCGTTAAAAGTTAAAGCACATTTGACACTTGTTTTGTATGAAAATGATCAGTGTATTGTACAGATTTAGTGTGAGAAAGCCTGAACATCTGCCCAGTTGTTGGAGGTCATGTCTGCTCTCATAGTGGGCGTTTCGACACAGCCAGAAGAGACCTTTAGAAGAAACCTTTTACCAAACGTTCCCTGTCGGTCACACTGTGTGTGACGTGGCGCTAGATTACCTGCCGAAGCCATTACAGGCGGACGCGCTAAGCAAAATCAATTTCCTCTTTCAATGCACCTAATCACTTATTGTCGATTAATGGTTTGGAGGTGTGCACACACACACACACTCACACACTCACATTCAAACCCATTTGATATTGATTTCGTTTTATGGCGTGAAATGAGGTGATGCCCTTTAATTGTGATTTTTCTTTTCCATCCCACCTGTGCAAATTTGACATTTGTCAAAGAATTATTTTTAATTACCTGAATTAATTGTATTTTTCTTCACAATGTGTTTTTTAGGATTGGTTGTAAGCGAGTTTGCAGCATTTTTAATGGGTGGTGTTGGGTTGTGGTTCTTTTCAACAAGCAGGAGACATTTCCTGATATTAGAACTGGGATAATGTGCATTTCTTATGAATGACTTGTTTATTTGGGACAGTTCCTCTTTCCACTTGATGTTATGTCCCTTCTGGGCTGACATGGCTGTGAAGAGAACTTGCTTTAGAAGCGGCTCATTCTCTTGAAACTAAAACATGCTAAACGCTTAAGGCTCAAGACTTACTTACAAAGAAAACATGTTATTATTAATATAATTCAACGCTGGTCAGGGCCTTTGCGCTGTGTTATTTTCCCTCAGCAACAGCAAAAGAACAAATGCACATCTTTTTCTTTTTTTTAATCGAAAGTAGCGCGACTGCGTATGACCAGAGTTTGATGGACATGCAGGGGGAAGAGCCGCAGCAAGGATGAAATCCCCCCCGCACAAAGGGATGGACGGGGGCCCTGCCGTGTTAGGGACATTGCATCCTTTGATTAGCTCCACACGCCACATTCACACAGTCATGAGCAGCTACCGGATCAGCACACAGCCGCACAATGACCTGTGATCCTGCTCCCCCTTTCATACCATTTCCATTTTGCCCGTCCAGCCTTGCAGTGAGAATGGAGTCCTGAGGTTTATTTAAGTGTGCAGTGTTGTTGAAGCAACCAGCCGATTTACTGAGGGAGGAAACACGTGGCTGTGCAAATGGGGCTGTGATTCAGGAAAGTGGTCTCAATCAATTGTTCAGTCCGTGTGTTTTGGGGGTAAGCTTAAGGTTAATTAATGCCATGTACTCTATGGATTTGTCTTTATTCTTACTTCCCAGTGAACTTTCTGTTTTTCTCTTTGTCTCACTTTCTGACTACCAATCTATTCCTTCAGTTTGTTTATTAACTCTGGATTCTATTCCATCCAGCCAATCCCGACATGTCAGAAAGCAATACAAAACTAATCAGAAAATAAATGCATTTCACAGCCTTGATTATCTGCCCTATGGTGTGGTGAGAGCGTAGCTTCTAGTTTCCCTGAATCGGTTTAGAAGAGCGTGTTTCCAGCTAAAGCGTCACAGTATCCGTAGATCTATCAGCCTCCTTCTGATAAGCAGCAAAAAGCTTCTCTTTCTCAGATAATTAGAACCAGTTACGGCAACAGATCTGTTATCATCAGTGGTTGTTAAAATAGCCTATTAAGGTAAAAGCTGACGAAAGGAAACTGGCTTTGAAAAGCACATTTCTTTCTAGATTATTGGTCCAAGGTCAATGAAAAACAAGCCCCGGGCCAAATTAAAAAAAGCAAAAAGCAATGTCAATTAATCAAAGTGAAAAAATGACATCCAATCTTAAAGATGATCATTTTTATAATCGATTCTTGACAACTTAAAGAAACACTTAATGACAACAAGTTATGCCGGAAGCCATAAGAGAAATAACATTAGTAGCACTACAGAATCGCTACCTTTACCACTAATAACAAAAACACTAATGATGAGGAAATCCTTATTATAACCTAACAAATGGTTCCATAGAAGCAAGTCATACTATTCATCTAATGGTTTTATGACAATGTGATTGAAGACATTGTTCTTGGATGGATTTGGACTCATTAAAGATAACGGGGCCTGATATATGGGATCAATAAAAATCCATTTATATTACTTTAACCTTTAACTTCCCTTCATTCATTGAACTTCCATTTTCATTCTCACTGGAACTCTCAATTAACTAGTATCGTAATAGGTATGGATTTCATATAACAACACACAATTTACTTATTGAATTATTTCAGTCATGTTTAGAATATGTAATGACTAAGCTGGCTTTGAAAATCTAAAAATAACCTTCTAACCAAGAGAGCCCGTCTAAATCTGACCCTGACTAATCAATGTGCACTGACCCAGATCCCCATTACTCTGTCTCTAAAGGCCACGGCGCAAACACAAACCTGCGCCCCCCCCCCCCCCCCCCCCCCCCTTTCATTCACAGGCCTTAACGATCAGCGACTAATGGCAACATACTATTTATGACCTTTCCCCCTTGACGGAACCAACTGGATGTGCGGCCCTCAGGTGGAGCGCCTGTGCGGCATTCGCATCCCTGATGCTTTACGCTTTTCACTCACTCAAACAGTAGTAGAAGTATTGAACAATAGATTAAGCCTCAGATCAGCGACATTACAAGCGGCAGCCCGCCTCACGGAACCCAAGGGTCAGGTGGTGACAGCAAGCGTAACAAGGGCTGCAAGGATAGACAAGGTCCAGAGAGAAATAAGTCACACTGGATGAAGTGAAACCTGTCAAATGTTTTCCAATTGTTTCATTATAGTTTAGATTTAATTCAAATGGAATTCACAACAAATGGCAGCCACTCAAATCTGCCGTATTAACACCGCATGATAGCAACTGATGAAAGAATTTACAATAAAAGAAAATCCAGCCTGTCGAAATGACAACGTAACAAATTCTCTCAGCTTTTACCACAAACAACGGTTGTGTGTAAAAGGTCAGAGGTCAAGCTGATTCCTCCTCCACGGTGCCCCTTACCTGTGTCGGGGGGAGGTTGCGGGTGCCTGTAGGGGTCTGGAGGCTGGTCGGCGTATAGGTGTCCTTCCCTCGGTCTCGGCGTGGTTTCTCTGGCTACGTGGAGACTGGAGGCAGCTGCTCTTATAGGGACCCACCCCCTCCCCTCCAACCTCCTCCTCGGATTCTCGCTCTCTTTCTAAACTCCCCCTTTCATCGCAGGGAGGGAGGGATGTCATACAGAGGGAGGAGAGGCACGGACATGGCAGGGAGAGGCATACAGAAGTTGGGATGGGAACAAAAGTAAGTGGCATAAGTTGGAAGGAGGAGAAAAAGAAGGAGGCAAGAGGGAATTTGGCAGGATAAAAAGCAGAAGGGGACAAAAGGATTAAAATAGGAGGAGATGGCAGACGGAGAAGAGGAAGGCATCCATCTTTCAGTCAATACTCAATGTTGCGTGGGTGGCTGAGGCTTTGCTGCAATCTAAACATTCTTAACTTTTTCTGGTTGGGTTGAGACATTGAAGACTTTTAAATTAAGAATCATACCATACTGAAAAGTCCAATTTAAGTGTCAAACTCATTCCGAGGAGCATTCTGTGCAGCACTGCAGCTCGATCCTCCAACTAAAGACATTTTTATTTTTTTTAATTTCTATTGCATATTTCTGCCTCCATATTTCTATTTCCTCAAACTCTCTAAATTAAAGTTGACCCATATCTATATCTTCTCTGAACAACAGTTACATGACATTCATTGACATTAACTGTCCGGTTTACAGCCTGAAGCTGAAGCTGCTTACAGCAGTTATCAGCCCAAAAAAGCCTTCTCGACTGACAGGGTCCAAGGGAAGTACCCCCCCTCCGGTCTTCCACCTCAGCACTGCTGCCTCGGTTTGCTCTGTTAGCGAGAGAGGTGGAGGGAAAGCCTTTCTCCCATTCAGCGCTTTAGACCTGATTCAGCGGGGCCTTTGAACAGATTTTTCCTGATACCTTCATCCAACTCGGAGTGCATATACTGTTACGACCTTGTGAATAACAAAGGAAATATGCAGAGTTCTTTTGAGGCGAGGTTGGCAGGACATCTGGCTGTCACTCCGCCGCCGTGTTGTGGGAGTGACAGCCAGACGTCCTCCAACCTCTCCTCAGGCTGTGGCAGGACTGTATTACTGTCAATTCTGCTCTCAAACCAAAACCCACCCAGGAAACAAAAGAACCACGGGAAGTTGTTATTATGCATCGGTCTGGCCCTCATTATCTGCTTCTCTCTGCTTCCAGTTACTTTTCTTTTCACTGCATCACAATGCGGGATGAAACGCTGTGTGGTTTAGGTCTACATGCAACCAACACGCTTCTGACAGACAGGCAAGCAGACATTTTATATTCTTAAAGACTAAGTTTGACATTAAGGACAGTATACTCGTCTATTCAAGAGTTCAACAAGAACATTACTGTGACTCTCCTATCGGGCCGTTAAATAGGAAGCTGGAGCTTCCTATTTTCCTTGGTACAGAGACTGCCCAGGGCAGTGTAGGCGGGGGGGGGGGGGGGGGGGGGGGGGGTGAGGAGCCATCAATCGCCTCGTCAACCCCTCCCAGTCTGCTCAGGTGTGTGTTACTAACAATGACAGACAGACGCAGACCCCACGCTAGTCACTTAGATGAGAGCATCTTACACATGAAGACAGTTAACATGGTAGCGAGCGACGGAGAGCAGCTCCCAGCAGTTAATAGGATCTCCTCCTCAGTGGGTTCATGATGGTTCCAAATTAAACATGAGGGACAGACAGAGAGCCTTGCAGAGAGCCTCCTCTGGATGATGAGTCACTGCTCAGCATCAGAAGGGTGACGTGGCTGCTGACAAAACAGCAAACGGTTGCTCGGACGGCCTGCTTGTTGCTGCAGTAAAGACGGCTCAATTATTCAATTATTGTCTTTGTCTAGTCTAGTCAGCAGCTCATTTGTAGATTGGCATCGCAGCAGCTTGGTCAAGTAATCCAAAAAGACTGTCAAATAATCACGATGTCACAGGTTCCCCCGCCACTCACGCCGCGTACAGCGCAAAGCATACAAACATTATGCCGTTTGTCACTGGAGGAAAAGAAATGGTTTTGTGCAGAGCACGTTTGGACTTTTCGTCGTCTATAATGAACTTAACATTTAAGGACATGGCTGTGTACCGCTACTGGATAAATCTTCCCCAGCTAGTTGTGATTTACATCGATCGGCGGCGTGGATGTCACAAAAAGGGCTACAGGGAATTATTCAACTAGATTTGACGCGGCTCCAAACTAATTTTCACTGGACTCACCAATCAAATTAACAGAGGCCGAGACATCAGATGATATCTCTCTCTCTCTCTCTCTCTCCTTCGTCCTCAGAGACCAGACGGGAGGAAATAAACCTCTGCGCATCAGACAATCACCCACACGGTAATGACTTATTCGCCTTGCCTCATTGAGTGCCCTCCCCCTGATTACACATTCTGCTATTTTGCCAAATCTGAAAAGAGACACAAAATGCCAAATGAGCAATTAGGTTGTATTGTGGAGCCGGGCACAGCTAGTTGCTTCACTAATTGAGCCAAACATCAGCGCTGAGGCTTTGCACGCTGGGACCATCTGTAAGCGGGAAGAAAACGGGAAGAAGTGTTGAGCGTAACGTGCAGCAAACACGAGACGTGAGGGACAAACGGTGCGCGACGTCGTCCCATCTCGTGTGTCTGATCCACGCAGTAGATTTTCCTCCCCCAACACATCCTTGTCAGTAATTAAACACTCGTTAAGACTTTTCCTCTGGGAAATAGCTGACAGCTAAACAGTAAATTAGACAGAACCGCAAAAGGATGCTAATTTTAGCCGTCTTCAAAAACAGCCAGAAGCCAGAAGATGGTTTTTAGTTAGAAAACTGCAGGTGAATACGGTAAAATAATATATAAAGTAAGACAACTAATAGGTAACATTTTACAGACACAACAAGTGAATGGGTTAGTAAATGAAGGTTCACCGGTCGATCTACATTAAGACACCAATGTTATTGTTGTTTTGTATTCAAATGTGGCATCTAATGAACTCAAGAGAGGCAAAGTAGGCATTAAAGTAAACCGCTCACTTAACTTCAAAATGACCTTTTCTTGAAATGAACGTCCATCTCTAACCTGAACGTGTTGACTTTCTATCAAAATGTTGACATGCGCGCTGCTTGACTTGTGAAGGTCAGCTGTTAACCATCCCATCTTTGGGCTTGGCTTCTACTGACCGTCCTGGATGTTCAACCAGCACGTTTCCTCCACCAGACGCTGCTCGTGCTGCTGCTTCACCTTCGTCTCAATGAAATTGCTGCGCTCCAGTGAGGCGCTTCGGGGTCTTCCTCAAGGTCACCTCAGTCGTAAATCTGACCTTTAGACCATCACTACAACTTAGCAATGGAAACGATGTCTCTGCCATGAGAGTAACTCTAATTCATCAGAGGATTCATCAGTAGACTTTGAGCTGTTTATAGTATTTATTTTGCATGATGCCTTCGGTTTTAAAGTTCTATTATACTGTAATTATAGCACCAATGTCAAATTAATAAAATACTGATACTCTTTTTATGCAGCTGATTATCTATTTTTAAGTTTTTCAAACTAAAACATAATATTTAGAATTTCTGATTAATATTTTGAGATTTAAATAAAAAAGCGCCCGTATTCATCCCAGTCCACGTTAGAGGTGTCAACGTCTCAGTGACTTGTTTCCAGTTTGTTTTGTTCTCTTCCTCCAAGAGGCCGAGAAAATCAGTTCATCTCTGTAAAGTTTTGATGAATTTGTGCCCTTTGGTGCTGCTCAGTCCCAGAAGGGAAGCAATTGTATTTGTACGATAATTATTCAAAGGGACGGTGTAAAGATTACCATTAAAAGATGTTCACAACAAAAGCTGCAACAAAAGCTGCATTTTTATATATATTTTTGAATTTTACAATTTCCTTTCAATTATACATATATCTACATATATTCTATTACAGTATATATACACAATACATCTATATAGTTATAGATAATCTACACAACAGCTAATTATATGTAGGCTGATGTGTTTGTGTGAGAGGAGGACGGAGAGAGGTTGCGGGGTCGTCGGAAGGAGATAACAGGTCTTATCTTCTCCCCACCAGATGCTGACAGGTTGATCCGATCGAGACCTGGTTAAAATAAGTCATCGACTTCTCCAGCTGAGCCTCTGAAATACGTTCAGGGGAAAACAAAGGTGTTGATGGGGAGGGGGGGGGAGGTTGTTTTGTCAGATTTTATGTAATCTTGAAGGAGCATTGAAACGATTTAAGTAGGAGGGGTTTTTGGAGGAGGTTTTTATATTTAGACTGACGTCGAATGAGATTATAATGGAGACAGCAATGTGCTAGGTGGTATATGGAAGCTTGCATTAGTTGATGGATTCAGTACAGTAAATTCCTGCTGCTTGCCACTCGGACCTCATGTGAAAACCTCTCAAAAGGACCAAATGTCACAGATGTGATTCACTCAGGAGGCGTCAGACCTTGTCATTTTCTTATTTTCTTAGCCGCCAAGATGCCAAAAAGGTTACTGGGACTGCCCCCTTCCTCCCAGCTGCAGGCCACTGCCATTCTTCCCCATATAATTGAGTCGCTGTCCATTAGCAGTAATGGTCGTCCTCCCGCCACTACCGTCATCGTATCTGATGAGCCTGTGTAAGTGTTTGTTTGCGTCTTCTTTCCACATTATTCACAGCACACTGTCACCATGAGGAGGCCGTCTATGTGCTCTCTCACTTCTTGGTCCGCTGCGTTGTGAGTTTTGTGAGTTTTGTGAGTTCTGCGGGATTCTCCTTGTTTCGTGTTCGTGCTTAGCGTCGTTTTATTTTCACACACTGCACCACTGTCTTTTCCCTGTTTCCCACTCTTTGGATTTGTTGACCTGTCCTCTTTTGTCCCGGCCAATTGCGCTAAGACTTGAAGTTTATTGAGCAAATCTCAGAGCGCTTCCCTTTGCTTCATCTGCGTTTTGTTAACTACTGTCAAGCTTTTGCAGTTAACAACAATGATGTAAACCTTGCCTGTGGAAGCACTAAAGCTAATTTAGAGATCATTATTTCTTTCATCAGTCTCTCCTTTCCTATTCCCACATGCATTTCAGAAAGTACAATTCTTTTTTTAATCCAAACTTTTGAAAGGATGCGTTTTGCCTCTTCGTCATGGCCTTTAATGAGGCCTCGGGTGATAAAAGTGAGTATCGCACCTAGTTTTTTTTTGTTTTAAATGGGGACGTTGAGGCTAGAGCCGATCGGGCTTTGATCCCGCCTCCACCTCAACAGCTGATTTATCAGCCTATAAATGCCACGCTGTGATGGCCACATTAACTGGAACTCATGAGCAAAGGATTGGATAAACATTTTTCTCCATCACTGTGGCAGCCCGTTGCATCCAAGGAGTTTAACGATGACAGAGAGCTATGGCGCTGTAACATTCAATGCAGCTCCCATTATTCATGGGGAGGAGTCATCAGCTGGTCAGTGATGAGAGCGTCAACGATCTAGCCATCGGCCTCTCAACTAAATTGTACCAGAGATCAGGGAAAAACAAGATGAAGGAGGATCAGACTGAGAAGAGAAAAGGAGTTCAGCACGCTCCTCGTTTCCAAGATAAATGGGCCGTGGTGCCACATCTGGGATCCTGCAGCACGGACACATGCGTTTCCTCTCAAACCAAACTCATTTATAAAAAACAGTAATGTGTGTTTGCAGGTCTTGGCTGAGTTCTGAGCGCTGTCTCTTCCTTGAGTCTGAACTAGTTTCCTGATAAACAGAAGTCAAGACAACATAAAACCGAGACCGGGTTAAGAACAAGACCAATAGTGTGCCGAGACCGGGACACGTCTCTGAGGTGCTGAAACAAGTGCAGACCAGCTGACGTTGCATGACACTTATGACTAAATGTGGAAAATGCACACCACAAAGAAGGAATATGAAATAAACCTCTTCATTCATATATTTTATTGCCATCTATACAATAAACAAAAATCATCAGGTAATATGATGTGTGTGAATTCACTAAAAGACGGTCAAGGAAATTGTTTGACTAAATGAATCAGAGAAGGAAAAGAACCTTTTGTGATATTTCTAGGTACGTGGTTACCTTATCAGTGGCAGTATCCAACGTCAGGGACCACAGCGTTTTTCTTTAGACGAGTCGAGGCTCGTTTTAAGGAACAGGACGAGTCGGGAGAAGAACAGGACGAGGCCGACATGTGGGGGAGGATGGACGAGGTGAGTCTGATGGAAAGGGGCACTAATGGAGGTCAGAGGCATTAGCCAAGAAATCTGGATGTGGACAGCAGGCCAATGCACCAGGGAGGGACCGGTGCCCGACACCAATGGTTTGTGGTGAGGTTTTTTTCTGTCTGGGGGGGTCAGTCCGAGTCAAGCTGAGAAGAAATGGACTCAAGGACTGCTGCATCAGTGCAGCTCTTGAACTATTTAATACGGGACTTCTTGAACAGTAAACGTTTCAACCGTTACACAACCGTGTGTGGACTTTAAAAAACACACTCCAACACACACACCTTCGGCAGTCTATTTTCACTCCGGGTCTTATCTGAGAGAGTAAGTGATTGGTGTTCAACAGAGCAGAGAACCCTCTGTTATCTAGCAGTGTTCCCAGGATGCTTCACTTCTGCTGTCATGACTCTTTCTCTAAAATACACACACACACACACACACACACAAAACCCTCTCAATCTTAGAATCATGCAAGGTTTTAAAAATTCCGTATTCTGTCTGAGAAACATAACGTCAGAATGCAAACACGGGAAAATAGCAAAATTGAGTGCGCTCAACGTGTGATTAAACAAATGGGAAATTCCATTTCACCCCACAGGTTACATCCGCAGCTTTTAGACCTCTGTGCACCATCAAACTGGAGGTTTAAAATAACAGTGTCAGTGGCTGATGTATGAGACGGCCCAAACAAACTCCTGCAGCTTCCCATAGAACACGGCAGGATCCAGGAAGGACTCAGCGGACGAGTCGATGCAGGAACAGTCGATGCTGCTGCTGTTGTGTTGTGTCATGCACAGACGCACACATGCTGTTCACGACATAACCTGGGCTTCTTTTTTTGAAATTGAGAAATCCGCCGGTTGTGAAGGTCTTCCACTGCAATCATGCAAACTCATGCAGACTTTTCCAGTGCACTGATTCTGTCTACACCTGAAGAAGTATCTCCCGGGCTGCACAGGGAAAACCCAGGGTATCACTTCTCCCAATACAGCAGTTTGCTTGTTGGTGGTCACCGGTGGGGCTGCTGATTATATTGGCCTGTCTAAGTAATGAGCTCATGGCCATAAAGCTGCTAAAGTCATTAACCTTAAAGAGCCTGCTGTAATGGACGACAATATTCTGGCAGGGACCTCCGCCACCAAAGCCATAAAGAGCAATCTCCACTGTCTCCTGAGCCGGGCTCTGCTTTTAGCCGGGTACCAACGCTGCCACCCTGCACACATCCAACACTAACTGCACCCCAAACCTCCGCCTTGCCCTGCACTGAGGCAATTGGCAATAAAGACAATTATATTAAGCAACCATTTGAGATCCCATCACGATTTGGTCGGCTGGCACGTCAGGTTTGGGCGATGTGAGAGGTCTGATGCATGGCTTTGCCTCTCGCAATGGACACGATGACATCACATAGCTCAGGTCGTGACTGTGTGCTCAGGAGCACTGCTCTCAGACCGCGTCTCCAGTTGTTGAACGTCACTGGACAAAGTTCTCAAGCTGGACCAAAGTAATAGAAGGAGTAGGGGTCATTTGACCGCTTGTTGTTAGTTGCCACGGTGAGAACACACAGGCCATCAGACGCAGCTTGGGGGAGGCGTACTGCTGGCTACTAATGGAGGGTCCTTCTCATCGGAGACGGGGGGAGTCAGCTGGCGGGGCGACGAGCTGGTTAACTAGCCAGCTGTCCGCAGGCTAGCTAGCAAGCTAACTGCTCATTCTAATCTTTGCTGTGAACCCCCCCCCCCCTCATTGGCCAGCCCTGAGTCATTGCCGTTCATGCGTAAGTGGGTCAGCTAGTTGTCATTAATGGAGAGGGTACACATTCTGCTACGTTGATTTTAATGTCCGTTGTACGTTTATCTCATTGGACAATAACGAGTGTAAAATTCTGTTTAACATCAAATATTTCTCTGGCTGATGAAATACTGGAAGACATTTTTAAGTTTTGGGACCAAGAAGTCTGATCGCACTGTTGGTTTCACACAGCCTACTTTTATACCTTGATTGAGTTTTTAACCCGGGGGGTAAAAAGTAAAGTTGGAGTAGTAGACATCATTAAAAAAATAAAAAAAAACACTGGAGTGTGTTTGTCTGTGCACAGAACGCCGCCGCAGGGTAGCATCACTCAATCATGTCTTCACCCCGCCTGGATGTCCTGGAGCCTTTTGGGAATTCAACCAGTTGCCCTCCAATCACCATCTGACTCACGTAGCCTGCTGAGACTGGTGTAGACTGACGAGGACACCAGAGAAGCTGGTTCATGTCCCAACTGTGTGGAACATTTAATATATCTTTAAAACATGAATTTCAAATTGCCGATTATAAAAAACCTGATGTGAATGCTGGGCTGAAGACCAGCTTAGATAATGCCGATCATCATACACAAGCATAAATATTTGTGTGTATACTGTATATGCATGTGTGTATACATATATCTGTACGCAGTACACACACACACACACACACACCATCTCCTGCTTTGGTCTGATTAGTGGCCGGAACAATTACTGCAATCGAGTCATCTTAGCAGAAAAGCGGATAAGGATTCAGACCTTCCCTTCCACCCCGACGCCCTCAGCATTCACGTTACCGTACACTAAATATACAGATGATCCACCATAGCTTTTTTTAAAAATGAAAATATAATATAACAGGTATCAAGGTTTTATACTAGTGTGCTGTGATACAAATAATAGTCAATAGGTCCCGTGTTATATTATTACAAACTTTATTAAGTTACAATTCAAGCATTAGGAAAGCATGTTTGTTTTTAATCCAGTGGGCTGTTTATGAGCTAAAGCATTATTGGACTGTTTTTTATTTTATAGACTCAAATTGTTCATATTTTTGTTCATGTTGGGAACACCTTATCAAATAACTGCCATGAGCAGAAGGGCAAATGTATTTTTTCTTGCTATAATTCATCTGTCAGCAGCTACACTGTATTAACCAAGAATGACATAAGCTGGTTAACTAAATCCCCTTAAGTATAATGCTTTATTGTGTATTGACTAGTCCCTAATTATTCATTTTCATTGAACTTCTTACCCTTAAATCATGTCTTTTTGATTTTTTATTCCATAGAATGTTATTATTGTTAACACTTTATTTCCCTAACATTTTTCACTGTACCAAAACCAGAGTGATTTATTTATCCTTTGCTTTGATGCCCAATTGTTACTCCCTTTTTTCCCTTTTGTCTTTGTCTGTGTATTGCTGCTCCTAGTTTTACATTAAAAATGTTATTCCTTGCAGTTCATATTTATTGCACTCATGATGAAAGTGTACTTAATAGATGAATTCATTCCATACACGATGAGACACAAGGCCGCACCTCCTGTAATCGTTGCTTCCTTCGCTGCTCAGTGGAAGATGCTGATTGAAATTGAATAATATGAAGCGTAGTGTCATTAATACACTTCAAAGCCTCTGCCCTTTGCTTAGGAAAACCTCTTGGGAGTCTTAATCAATCCAAGCCCTCCATCCTTCCTTCCTACACGGCATCGTTGTCTCCTCCGTGCTTCGCCCCCACCTTAGTGAACCTGCTGATTCCTGTTCTTCTACGTAGATCGGGTGTGGTGCGCTTTAATCACTTGACATCGCCCTATTAACTTGCTTTCAGCACATACGTAGCACTGTGCGTCATGTGACCACGGGCAGAGTCAGGTGGGGGAGCAGCCGCAGCGACTGTGGAGAGACCAGCGAGTTACTCCCTGACCCAAAACTCACCAGTTTGGAAAGGCAGTACATGTCATCCGTTCACTGTGAAAAACACTATAAATAATCTCTTCCATATCCCAAGCTCGATGAATATTTTGATGAACCTGGCCTTATGGTGTCAATTTCATATACAGAGGTATGACTTTCTAATTCATTTTGCAGAATGGACCTACGTAATCTACGGAGCCCCCTGGGGGTCACGCTGAGGATCCTGGGTAACAAAACTCTTAAGGTCACCCGCACTGGCTTTTTGCTTGACCACTGTTCTATATATAGCTTTTAGTTTCCCTCTCATTTTTTGCATATATTATAAATTCAAATTGAAACGAATAAAATTGGCAATTTGGCATCAATCTACACTGTGTCACCCATGATGACAAATGAAAACAATTTTAAAAAATGTTTAAAAAATCCATCTTTATCCTTGAGATCTGTCGAACATGTGGCAAACAAACTTGTCCACTACACACCTGTGTACATAATATCCCAAATTTACAGGGAACAATCCACGAGTCACACTTTTTTCTCTAATTCAATTCAGATTTACCCTTCATCTCCCAATTTCCCAAATCATGTATATTGGCCAGGACGGTTTCACTGATTCTATAAATGGCAAATGGCTGTGGGCAGCATGTTTGTCTCTGAGGCACTGAGTGTTCTCTACAAACACTTCGGTGCTGAAACCTTCACTGGTAAAGAGCACCGTCTCTAATGAGATTACCTCGTTAGAAAAATTGTACTCGACACTAGTTTAGTGTCATTAAACGGGACATTTATTAAAAATTCTTGCAAGTGGGAGCAGGGTTGAAACATAAGTGTACATAAGTCATGCATTAAAGCTTGTCAAAAATCTGGCTCTGGAAATAAAACGTTTTAGATGACACATACAAAGGCATCAGAAGCAGGATGTGCACCATGGACACAGACGTGAGATTCTCTGGATACTAACGCTCAAATCATAATATGCTTCAGCAGGATATCTGTTTGGAGGCCTGTTGCACACAAGGTCACAGACTCAGCGTCTAAAGTAATGTTGCTTGAATGACTGTGACTTGGACAAAACACTATTTAAGTTTGTCCAACACCTCTACATCCCGCAGGTGCTTTATCTTTATCTACTTGGTAAATGGGAACCTTTTGGTTGGTGAATCAAGAGTAGAATGCATATTCTATTTTTAAACATGCATTTGCTTTTCTCCAACTTTGATTTCCTGACCGACGCACTTTGTACTTTGTACTGTGCGTGGCTCTGCAGTACATCAACGCTGGCAGCCACACAGTGGGGAAAGAGAGACAGCCGTAAAACATACGCTCTGACAGCAGACTTTGGTGTTTTTGCAGTTCCTGGAAAAAGAGGCCAGGTACCAATTTGTCTGTCTGTGTGTTTCTCCCCTCCGCCTACGCTCATAGCAACGTGACACACATCTCCTTCCGGTCAAAATGTCCAATAATTACAGATCACTCGTGTTCCCGGAGATATTGGCGTAGGAGTAATTATTAAAAAGTGAATCATTCATCATTAGGCCCACCACCTGGCATATCATATTTTAAAAATGTTTCTTTGGGATTTTTTTCAAACAATTGTCTCTTCTAAACCCTGAACTTTACTAATACCTTTTTTCCTTTTCCGTTTATTTTAAGTGTAGCTGAGGGAGGCCCTTCATCACCATTTCCCTCATATTTCAAGCTTAATATGACCAAATCCATCTGGCTTACCATCAACACAAACATGACATTGCACTTTCTTGTTTCTTGTTCTTCTGGGTTTGTGTCCTTATGGTTGAAATGCACTTATTGTAAGTCGCTTTGGATAAAAGCGTCAGCTAAATTACATTTAATGTAATGCAATGTAACACAATTCCTTACATTCACAGTGTGAGCAGGATGGATACAGTGCAGATCAAAGGGCCATCTTCCATATTCATATTTTCAGTTACTGAGTAACTTTAATTTCTCAGAAACAAAGAAAATCTTGATTAACTCGCTCGGAATATAATGCTTAATCTTAGGCGAGGTAGTGCCTCCCTGTGTTTTTTTTATAGTATTGTCACATATTACCAAATGTTCCCAGCAGGGGTCAGCAACATTGCAGTCTTATTTAGGAAAAGCACAGTGGGAAGTGACATTAATAAGAATAAGAATCCTTTTATTGAAGGATGTGTCATACTTCCGGTAAACGGTTTTTCAAGATAACGGTATTCTAAAATAATACTGATATTTCTTTTATTGTTTAGTAACTGGTAAATGCGTAGTTTTTGACTTAAATATATAAGGAGCTTGTCTATTGTGAGGAAATACGAATCGATACATGTTTAATATGTACATTGTGAAAAGGATAATATAAAACATACAATTCGATCAAATTGAGTATAGTCTTTTACTAGCTGACTTGAGATTAGGTAAAATGGTATGACAGTTTTTGTATGATGGCATTCATAATTTGAAAACGAATTGCTTTATATAGCAGCAGCTTTAACTCCTTTAATACTGTGATTAACATTTTGAGTTATTTCAGTTTCAGTTATTTTTGTTTTTATGTACTCTATTGTGTCTTTTATTGTCCACTTGAGGTAGGTGGAATACAATTAGACTAAGCTGAAAGGATGCAACTGAATGAAACTGTAATTTGATTTAAAGGTTACAGCAGGATTTTATTCTGTAAACCACCGCAGGAAGTGTAACCTTTTCACGTGTTTGCTTTGACGGTGGACAGCGGAAGTGTCGCGTGACTGACTGGGGGCAACACGTCTGGTAACAGGCAAGTTTTTGCCCAACATTTCATCCTAAATACGGGTAGTTTAACCTGTTATCTAGTCAGTTTTTCCTGGTTAGCCTGACAAATGGTCAGTGGCCTTCTGACTTACCGAAAACTGAACTGCGCGTTTCGCTGCTCGTTGACGTTAACGGTCACCGGCTGGTGTCCGTTAGCTAACGTTAACAATGTTCCCCTGTGGGAACTAACCAGCAACGTAAGACTGGAGGGATGTAACGTGTCTACCATGTCGACCTAGTACAAGATTAAGTCAATTTACGGGTGTTTTAATGTAAAAATCTTTGTTTGTTAGTGTTTACGTTATATAAATTAACGTTGATGGTTGGAGAGGTTTCGTAAAGTGTTTTTGCCAACCTCTACTGTTGCTATTTCGAATTTGTATTTACGATTAAATACGTTTTTTATTAAAGTTAAACTATTTCCAGTCCATGGTAGTTTTTAGACACGATACAATTGTGACCAGAATTGGACGAATTTTACTTTGGTAGTTTAGTTTCACGAACAAACATATGTCCCAGGACTAGCTAAACATGGGCTTTATCTATAAGGCAACACAACTCCTCTCAAAAGTTACAACTCTACTGTTTGGAAACAATTTATATTCTTCTTTGAATTGAGTTTGCCAGACGAGTATAACCGACGCGCTTTTAATTTGAAGGGGTATCCGTTTGGCGGAAAGGCGGATGCTGCTCGCGGCCTCTAGCTCGACACAAAGGGAGTTCATAGTGGATTCCATTGGGAAGAAGTAGATCATCGCCAGGCGTTTCTCTAGTGATCTTTCTTCGTTATACGAGTATGTTAGCGGTGTCACCTCCGGGATGAACCCACCAAGGTGTGTAGCTCGAAGGCGGGGTTGTTTCTGGGGATGTTATGTCGTCAAATGGTAGGGAAATGGACAAAACTTTCTTCCTTTCCCTGCCGCTACTTCCCTTCAGTTTGCCTGGGAAATTAGCTGGCTAGCCCTTTTTTTCGTCTCGCCTTGCAGATAGCATGTGTTTGCTCGGTCACCTTCACCGGCTGCTTTGACATCGTATTAAATATACATTTATCCTTCCCTTCCAGCGTCCGCGCCTCCGTGGATCTAAATTAGCCAGGAATATGAGCAGAAGAAGATAAGAAGCAGCAGCAGCAGCAGCAGCAGCAGCAGCAGCAGCGGCGGGTGGCTTGCTTCCTGCGGGATTTTGTCCAGGCTTTTTTTTTTTTTTTACCCACCCCCGTGGACATGGTTGTTCTATGGAGCCAAGCGGAGCGGAGCTAGCTGGCTGACAGTCCGGCTAGCGCGACATTTCCCGGCGTTTGGATGATTGTTTAGCCGATCAGCGGCCGGGTAAGGAGTCAGCATGGGGGAGTCCAGCCTGGACGACGCCAATGTCAAGGTGGCTGTCCGAGTACGGCCCATGAACAGGAGAGGTGAGGGGACATCACTCTTTGGATTTGTTGTCACGCTGACTCTCCATTCAATGCTGTGCGTGGATGCTGCGACCGTCTTCATTGTCTGGATTTCCGGTTAACATGATGGATACATTGATGTGTTTGTAACCCATTTAAATGCCAGGTTGTTGATAGAAATGCAGCCCAATTAGATGACCATTTTTGCACACGTGCAATCTCAGGTTTAAGTGATTGCATAAAACAGCCGCAGGTTGACTGTAAACAAGCTGCATTTCACAATAAAACGAGGCTGGTTTGACTTAAGTACTCCCTCTGCTTAATTTCCTGGCAAAGGGATGCCAGTCAGAAATCACCCAACCATTAGTGAAATGAGCAGATAATAAAAAAAGAAAAAGCTGATAGATTTAACATATTTCAACTGTCACTTACAGCAATGTGTCAGAGAAACTCTTCTCAAGTGCCTCGGTTGTTACAAAGTATCTTTTGCTACATATCAAGTGGCTCATTGATGTATTTATCAGAACAGAGGCTCTTCTCCTGCTTCCTCACTAACATGGGTAACTGGTATCTTCAGCCCACCAGTTATCCCTGTGCCGCTGCATATTCTGTGTCCGTTGTGACATCCTCGTCCCTAATTTTAGAAAAGCCTTCGGGAAACAAAGGCTCAGTGTTACAAAGATCTGCATGCAAATGCCCTGCTCAACTATATTGCGAATTTTCAAAGCAGCGCACACACTTAAGTACGGAGGGCTTTTTTTTCCCAATGTCAATGGCCAATTTGTGTTTCGTTACCTTTGGAGACCATGTGTTTCATGAAAGTAGTAGTAGGATGAGAAGAGCTGCTAAGGCAGAGCGTTTGACTGACAACTGGCAGAATAAAACCGGTGTATCTCTCTCGTCCCTTCACTCTTTCTCTCTCTCTCCGTCCCTCTCTCCTCTAATAAATTCGGTCACAAGACCAAGGCAGTTGATTGCAGAAACTGTTCCCATAAGCAGGGATCTACAGTGACCTCTAATAGAGTATAGCCAGCAGGCAGGTCTCTGTTGTTACTTTAGACATCATACCATTGCAAGGTTGGGCATTTGTTTTGGGGATGCAAAGATCTCAGGTATTCCTAGTGTTTGGTAGAGTAGCATGAGTTGCTGGTGAGACCGAGATGAAGAGGTCTCCGGTTAGCTTTGGTGTGATTTAGCTCCAGATCTGGTTCGGTTGAATTCAGAACGGGGCGAGGTTCACCCAAACCTGTCTTAGCGATAACTTGGTTGACGTACCACCTTGTTTTTTGCGTTCTATTTCATTTCAGTGTTGATTGAGCTCTGACAACTCTGACTATAGACCACCACTCCTCACCGTATATTTAATTATTTTGAAATAATCACCATTCAAGCACCAACAGGTGCACTATCAAAAGTAGACAAGTTCAAATAAAGTCTAGAAGTTTTTAAGCCAGGTAACCTGTGTTCCCATTAGCTGTACGGCTTCCCTGGCACTTGATTTCAAACACGCAAGGCTTATTGCCTGAACAGTGTAAACACATTCCGTCTGCTTTAACCTCGAGGGCACAGTCCCCGTGGATCCCAGGTCGGGAGGAGAGTTGGCTTAACAGCCGAGCTGGACAAAGACAGGAAGGGAGTGAGTCTGAATGAATATTTGCTAACGTTGCGTAATGCTCCACGTTCCCATGGCTGTGGCCTTCGAAGAACGAAGCAACCCCAGGCGTAGCAACGGCAACACAGCGGCCAATCCGCTTCCCGGCCGACATTGAAAAAAGGGGGGGAACTTCATCACCGGTAGAAAGACCAGAGGGAAGTGGAAAGTTGGAGCTGCTGGTCATATGGAGCAGGGAGAGGCAGATAACAATGGGTACATTTATCCTCATCACATTGCATCAAACTTTCCCCTCTGGTTAGCAGGACGCAAAGCCGCAGCAGTGGTGGCTCATGGGTAATGGTGGCAACGGAGGGAGGGAGGAAGTTCAGTCCCCGTTGTTAAACTGTATTTTGCTCTTTCACTCTTTTTTGCTGCTTGCCCCCCTCCCCCTTTTTTGGGCTCCGTACTACCCTTGACAGTAAAAGAATCGGCGTGTGATTGAGGTCCTGTGAAGTTTCCATGGCTCTACCCCTGTGTTGCTGCCAGGAACAGCAGCGTTTAGCTCCACATCCCTAATGTCCCTGGTTTGCACACGGCTTGCTTCTCCCTCAGGTTGGGATTCCCCTTTGCATCTCAGGGAGTGCGTATGGATTTTGGGAAGTTAGAGCAGTCTACTTGAGCGGCCACTTTTACAACAAGAGACTTACAGTCCAAGAAAAGGGCCATTTCTATATGTTTGTTAGGAAAAACATGGACAATGTGGCATGCAAAACACGTGCAGCCCGCTGACCATCTCCACAGCAGTTGAAAACACTCTTGGCAGGAACAAAGTCTGCAGGTACGGTAAAATCCATAAGTGGACACCCCGGTGAGGTCATCGCACCCTCAGGAAGGGTTTATTAGTAATTGTATGCTGTAATCAACCCGGGATAGTTTGCTGACTGTTGGAAAACTCACACCAATCCATTATCAAGAGCAAAATGGCACATGCTCCACTGCTGACTAATTCACTCTGCTGTGCAAACTCATCCCTGCCTCCGAGTCGGCGGGTCCTGATCTGACAAAAGCCGCTGAAGGCACATATATCATAGACGGGGTGTAACACTGCCTCGGATAGTTCCTGTAGAAGAAAGGAATTGAAACCAAAGACTGTTTTTTGTCTGTCCGGACACATTTGCTGAAGTTCTGCATATATTTGATAACTTGACTCATTATTGTGTCTTAGAAATCTTGCAGTTGTTACTGGACAGAATGGCGACGGGTAATATGGTGTGAAACGTCAAACTAAAGGATGGATCTTTGTTTACATGGGGGCCTTAAAGGATCATATTTATTACGTCCCTGCTCTGCTGTAGTGTCCCAAGCATTGATTTGCAGATAAAGCTCTTCCTGCCTTGACCTCCGACCTCGCCGTGGAAGTTGGCTAAATAGCTGATGTTATCCCCAGCAGGAGAAATACAGGTGGGACCAATAAGTCCTTCCTTTATCTTATCAGATAAAAAATAGCAGGAATTTCTCTCTCAGATTATTTGCGCTCTTTGACAAACCGGCTTCCTGATTTCAGAAAAGCAAATTGGGATGATCCTCATGTTTTGTGACCCATAACAAGACATTTTTATTTCAGTGATAAAGTAAAGAAACTGCACAACTACTACTACTACTACTAGTAAAATAATCTGTCCTGCAAGTAATTGTCAGATGCCATTTGGAAAAATACAAATGTAAAATAATTAAAATATTTTAAAATGCTTTACCAGTGGCACCAAAAACTGGATCCCCGGGACACGCTGGCCGTGTTTGGACAGCCATCATTGGAACTCATTGGCAAGACTGATGAATGGAGACACTCACCAGCCTCATGAATTTCCAGTGCAATTCATGCAGTTATTTTCCAACTCTTCTCCTGGTCGCTTCCACTGCAAGCTTCTATTAGCAGGTTCTAAGACTGACTCCGCTAAGAAAAACACTTGTGCTTCATTCAGGGGAACGTGGGAGTTATCCGTTTTTAAACTTGTCAGAAAGAGATTGCATATGAACGCTGCACTATCACATCCTTCGCCGGGGACAAGTGAAGACCCTTGTTAAAGTAGCACCAATGTGCAACATTATATGCTGACCTGTACAGGCCATTGACAGAAATACCTCTGGACGGAGCATTAGTACCACTTTGTATGATGAGTTATGAAAGGCAAGTGTGACATCATGATGCACTCAGGCCAGGGTCAGCATGGGGGCTCCTTACCTTTCTGTGTGTGTGAGAAGAAAGCTGGGAAGCTGATTACCCTGGACACGTTCAGTTGATTAGCTTAATGCTAACTCAAGGGCCTTTTTTGCCACCCCACTTCTGCAACATTTTGAGCTCAATGTGCCATAGGAAATTATTGAGCTAAAATATATTTTTTAATTCTGTGCTTCATCTCAGATATTGCGTTCAAATGTTCTAAATGGTCGAGGAAGACCGCAGAAAAGTGTTCTTTTGAGGTTTGGGGCTTTGGCTGTAACACTGTGTGTCTTCTGTTCCACAGAAAAGGATTTAAACACTAAATGTATCGTGGAGATGGCGAAGAACCAGACGATCCTCCATCCCGGCGGAGCCAACCTGGGCAAAGCAGACACCAGGTACGCTTGTCACAAGTTTGACTGCAGTCTATTTCCCCGGCAACAATTTATTCTCTTCAGACATATCTAATTATACCAGCCAGTGAATGAGAAAATATACAAAGAATGTGCCGTTGCTTTTAAGTGCCTGCAGGCACCTGGGCATATTGTTTCATCTTTAATTCTCCCAGTACTATTATTCATGACCAGTGCGGTGTAAGATGTATATTACGTAAGATGTATATATAATATATTCTATTTAATTTGTTTTGTTTGTTAATTGCAATGTACATCTTGCAGTGATCACGAAATTAAGTACTGGGAGAGTTGAAGCAAAATGACTGTAAAATGCTCAGACTGTAGGTATACTCACCGCTGTGCTAAATTCTCCTGTGCACAGAGATATGCATTGTTTGGAAATGGTCTATCCTTTTTTCTCAATTTTCTACTTTCAAAAGGCACATTTTGGAACGTTCCTTTGTCATCACGATGTAGCTTCTGGCAGCTGTTGGGCCTCCTCGGGGCAGGTGTATTTCATCTGGAATCATTTGTTTCGTCCCCATCCTGTTATCCAGCTGCTGTGGGCAATGCTAAAAATGTACTTGGAGTGTCTCTGAGACAGACGTGTGAATTTGTTGTGTGTCTGCGTGTTATTGGTGTGCTGCGGCTGTTCCAGCAGCAGGGGGGGGGGGGGGGGGGGAACTAAACGTAAGGTCAATCACCACATCTGTAGTGAAAGAGCTATAGGAATCACAGCTGTTTATTAGATTATGTAATAGCTCAGAGTCAGCCTGTTGGCCTTTGCTCCACGACCAGCCCGCCATCTTGGAGGAAGCCTGCTGTGTCGGAAGAAAGATCTCATTGTTGCTAGTAGAGTAGTCTGCCGGATCAGAAGTAGGCAATAAGGCGGGTGTAGCAGCAGCAGCAGCTTGTGTGTGTCTGTCTGTGTGTCAGAGGTGCCTCTGCCTGGAAGAGACACGACAGCATCGAGACGGAGATGATTGTACATGAAAGGACCCGCTCCGCTCCTCTCTTTGCTCTCTCCGCCGGCCCATAACTCCCACCGCCTGGCTTCCTTCCTTTTTTCTCAGCTCTTCAGTTTCCGTGGCAACACAGGGAGAGGTTAACTCCAGGCCGCCGGTGACCGTGAAGCCCCTTCCTTGAGTGCACAGACGATGGAAGAGGGGGTGAAAAAGAAATCACCTAATTTACTCGAGCATCTGTCGACCATAAACCTTCTCTGATGACTTTTATGGCGGACTAAACAAGAGCAGAGCTGCACTTTCTCTCTGTGTCTCGCTGACAAAGGAGCGAGGAAGCAGCAGCAGCTGGAGGATGGACTGACGGACTGCTGTCATCAGCCAGCAGATGTTAGTTTCAATTAGCTTTTTTTTTCATTTTGCTTCTCCATACTGGATGAATTGGAGGATTATCTTGTTTATCTCGAGCAAGTTGAGAGACTTGAGAGGATACGTCATGGAAGCATCCAGTGAAGTCAGGAGGCTGTGGGAGCATCGTTTGCTTGGCTAACGATATTACCAGGATGCTCTTTGTTTACTACTGAGCAGACATACCTGCAGTAAATAACAACATGCCGCTTTTTGACTTGTTTCATATCTACTTTTATGGCTCACCACAGACATTACAGTAGAAGGTTATTCAATTATGTGTTTTAATTATTCACAGGTTATTGAGTGAACTTAATATTTGTATATAAAAGGTCTTCTGTACTGGTGGAGTACTTTGTTAATGAACTTCTCGGGACATTTAAGTGTGTGTGTATGTATATGTATATTATACTTTTAAAAGGGATCTTTATATATACTTCATATTTACATATATTCTCAAAGTATGCTCAATTAGTACGGTTTTCTGAGTGTCTATAACCTCCTTTTTAGACACCAGGTGAATTACTCTTTGGATGGCAGCCCACCAGTGCTGGAACCAACACCCCTTATTGTATTTTTAACAATTTGCACACAGGGCTGTTGTCATGGCGGCTCCGTCTGTTGTGATACTATGCTACCGCCCTGCTAATCATCTCCCATGGTGCTGTTACCTGTCCCATTTTTATTCACCATCATCCACAGCAGCAGACGTCTGGCCTCCACAGTACTACGTGATGTTTAAAAAAAAAAAAAGAAACCATCAGCTTTCTGTGTGGGTTGTGAGCTGTTTCAAATATAGATGAAAGTTTTTGCCTTTCTCTATGACTCAGAAGTTTTCCCTCTCTGTATGAGTAGACAAGATTTGAGTTGATCTCATTTTCTTTAGATGGTTCACGATCGCTGTGAAGTTGAGCATTCATTTGAAGGTGTGAATGTTTTTGCTGTGAAGCTTACATCCGGTAGTGAGACTAAATAATTCCCAGTAGCTACACCAATATAGCTTGAACCTGACATTTAAGGGTCATTTATTGCAAGTTGTAGCTGTTAACCTGATTTTCAACCTGATTTTCTTTGTGCACGCTGCCCACAAGGTTGGGAAATGACGCTAAAAGGTAGAAAAAACGGTAAATTGCTTGTTGACAACTAATTTAACAGACAGAACTTTTTGTGGCCCAGTGTTTGCTCGGGATGGACTATGGTTATTTCCTAATTGCCTCACGTAATCTTATGGTGTGGTCAACAGATATAAAATGTAGGAGAAGACTGCTTAGACGTGTATTACTGAGGTAGAACTCCACATCCCGGTCTGTTGCGTGCATGTCATGTTTCAGGTGTCTCGCGCTTACCTAACCTCTCATTCTCTTACTATTCTTAGAATTGTCTGTCTGGTCCACTCGGGGCCCAGAACAGAATAGACCACCCATCATTGGAAGTAGACAGCGTACTGGATTGGTCCCCGCCTCTCTCTCATCACACTCTACATTAGAATGAGGCCGGAGCTGCGAGACGAGAATCAAGCAGTAAAATGCAATCATGAATCTGAATAAATTGGATTGTGCTACAAAACTACCTGACTGATTTAAAGTCTCTTCCACAAAGGGTTAAGAGAGAAACTGAACCAACCTTCCGCTTCATTCTGTGGATTACCTGATCAAAACATCCACAGGCTATTTTTTAATTCTTCGTTATTTCAAGGTCCTTTACCATTTATTTTTAATTTATTTATTTTTGTGCTGGAAGTCTTTGCATGGGTCCTTTACTTTGTTCTGCCATCAGCCTCTGCACCTGCTCTCCCTGAATCGCTTTCCAGCCTCCAAGGATGTCCTGCCCTCAGGGCCAGAACTCACTTTACCGGTCCTCTTGATAAGCAGACAGCTGAGCTCCCTCGCGGGCGCGTTGTCCTACAGCGCCGATGGCATGATGACCCGAGGCTGCTCGCATCGGATCGGTGAAGCTCCATGTTGATACAATCCGACAACGATCTGTCTCCTGTCTGATATCGGCCATGTAACACAAAGTGGCTTTGTTTCCAAGGCAATACACAAAAGAGACTTTGCTGCTGCATACTTTCGATTTGATGTTTGACATTTTGTGTGTGTGTGTGTTTGGCTGTTTGCTAATATGCTTTTAGGATGTGAAGGATCTATATTTGTTCCTTTCAGAACGAAGATGTGATATTTTAATGCAAGGCTATGTAGTTGCAGTGTCCACCCTGAACCAACCATGGGTGGCATGAGTTGGTAACAGCCCACCAACATAATGACAGAGTTAGAAATTAAGGAATGAGTGTGTCATTCCTTTACAGACCACGCTGGCTCATTGCAACAGAATTATCCAGCTTCAGACCAGGTTAGGTAGAGGCTTTGGACAGAGTGCTGTTGAGTTGACTAAATACATTAAGAAGTGAATACAAAACTATAGCAAGCATTTAGCAACATGCTTTGAGCGTCAGAGGCCAAACTTCTTTGCGTTGGTCAGACACTCCCACTGAATATCGAGCGCTCTCATGAATGCATTACCATAATGAACATAGACTGCATTTGTGTGTAGAGGAAGCAAACATTTTTTTCCATTGTTTAGCTTCATAGTAGCTCCAGGGGGATGGAGAGAAAGTGCACCCATCCATCTTTATTATCTGAGAGGCTCCCATAGTGACCACATAGAGAGCCTTTTTTTCTACTACGCATAGTTGGACAGCAGCGTTGTAACCACATATGCAGATTTTCCTTAAATGGTCTTTGCATGCTCCATTTGCTATGACGGTAGTATTGTCCCAATCAATGTTGTAATTAATAATCCATAAGCACGGTTTTGGAATGAAAAATTAAACTGTCGAGCTGCATTCAAATAAATGTCAGCGTTTTACAGCGTATAATGTTATATCGAAGGTTTCTTGGTACTGGTGGGCAAAGAGAAGTGAGTGTAGAAGCAGCCCGTAGTACTGATTTTCATCATATGAGATATTCCCACTGCCTGAATACTATGAATGTGCAATAGGAACCATAAAACATTGAGTTGACATCGAGAATGCAACTAATCTGCTACAACCGACTGGCTACACAAACCACATATTTATGTTGGCCTTCTGATACCAAGGATATTTATTTGACTATTTCCAAAAAGAACAGTGTGCCTTCTATGCACGTTTGTAAAGCGGGTATCATCCACTTCGCATTCAGTTTGTGTGAGTGGGAGGATGGGCCCGGAGCTGTCTACCGTGTAATCATATTCACAGTGTGGGGGGGAGCCGGCCAATGTTGTTTACTGTGTGCTGATCTGTGGCGTTCGCCTGTTACATGTCCTGATGTCCTCTGCCATCAGCGTGCGCCGCGTTACGCTGATTCTGTTTCTGCTTCGGCTTAACATTCCGCTCTCAAGCCCAGCTGCTTCTCCTCCCCAATGCCCCCCCGGCTACCTTCAGCCTCTTTTCCATCCTCTATTCCTCCCTACACAGCCAATGATGGTACAGTCCTGAGGAGGGATACAAAAAAGGAAGGAGAAGATTGTAAAGACAGTAGAGAAAGTGAAGAGGGCGGGCATTGGGGGGGGGAAGCAACCACGCATGAAGTTATTTTTTAAATGACGGTGATGAGAGCTGAGGAGCAGGCCGGAGGGAGGAGGGACAAAAGTGTTTGAGGACCGAGTGAGGCGGGCTCATGGCTCTCCTGACTGCCTCATTCTCCTGTCTCATTGGTCAAGGCTGGGGGGTTTAGCTTTGTTCATGGGCGACCCCTCTTGCCTCTGAAACGGCCACGACAGCTGTCATCACAACGCACGTCAAAACCTGCCAAGTGTCAGGCGATATGACCGTGGGGAGATGGTAGGCATGTAGTTTAGGATGGTCCAAAGGCCCGCCCCCTCCAAGAACAGTGGTCAGAGAATATTGTGGAATCAGAGATCAGCAAGCCTTTAGACTTTAAACGTCTGATGAGTCACTCTGGTTTGACAGGATCTTACTCCCAGCATGGGGTCGTTGTTACAGAAATGCAGTAGCGTCAAGTTACATCCTATTTGGACAGTGTAATCATCCCTAGAAACCTCTTTTAATGCCAAAGTCATTCCCCTGGAGAAACGTCAACGCCGTGTACAAAACATCACAAAAGTGAGGCTTAAAGAGCTGCTGGAGTCGGTCGGCCTTCAGAACGTAGGCGCACTGCGTGCTCTCTGAACGCAGCATGTCAGCAGTGAAATATGAAGTGTTGCAGATCGGATGGGTTGCTTGCCGGTTTTGGGCAAGAGCCTCTGCTTTGGTGTTGTAAAGAATGCTCATGGGTAAAAGGAAACAGGTGAGCGAGCGTCTCTGTGTTCCTGCAAGAGAGTGGGACTGAGACGTGTGTGTGTGTGTGTGTGTGTGTGTGTGTGTGTGTGTGTGTGTGTGTGTGTGTGTGTGTGTGTGTGTGTGTGTGTGTGTGTGTGTGTGTGTGTGTGTGTGTGTGTGTGTGTGTGTGTGTGTGTGTGTGTGTGTGTGTGTGTGTGTGTGTGTGTACCCTGAGTAGGACATTACCTCTGTCCCCTTTTGTGAATTGGTGGGGCTCTCTGACTGATTCCCAGATGGAGGAGAAGGCAGAGGACATGGGGTCGTCTGCAATGAGGGAGTCCAGAGCAAAACGAGAGAGAAAGCATCATTTTTGTGTAAATTGGTCCTGTTTTTAAAAAAAATCTGAAATAAAATGAATCAGAGCGCTGCAGTTTTCTGACCGTTGTTGTTGGTAAGGATTCTGTTCCCTCCGGGGTCGCTGGGTCTGACGTATTTTTGATTGACTCACACACCAAATGACTGACGTTAAAGACCAAATGATAATTCAGCCACAAGAAAGCGTGTCAGTAGAACATGGTGGTACCAGGTTGCATAATAAATACCTCCAGTAGGTTGAAAGAAACCGCATATTTAAAAGCCAATCGATGCTCAATAAGCAGAATGAGATGACAACGTCTGGTGTTTTGGAGGCAGAAACAATGTCACCTCCAGGTCCCAGATGCATGGGAGTTGGTATCATAATGGACCAATCCTGTGGTTTACCTATGGCATATTCTTGTATGTGTATCTTCCTGCAACTTTTTATTTTTATTCTTAAAATCAATTATGCCTAGTGTGAATTCTCTGGCGAACTGTTTGCTGACAAGATCTCTTTTAAAGGACATGGCTGTAGGCTGGACTTGGATGCCTGCTTGCATTGTATTTCCTTAGTGTTTCTGTAAAATATCTCACAGATATGGGGGCCAATTCCCACTCACTTTTTAAATGTCAGGCTTTTTTAAAAACTAGTTGTTTTCCCTGTTCATCTCTGAGCATGACTTTGACCAAGTAACCCCTCTACGCCACCATCGGGTTCCACTACACACTACCTTCAACCTGCTGCCAACTTCACTACCAACCCCCTCCACGCACACGCACGCACACACGCACACACACACTCTCACACTGGGCCACACGGAGACATTCCCACAATAATTCCTTATATTTTCTGTTTCTGCAAGCCCTCAGACATGAATGGTGCTCCTACTCTAACAACCACAGAATCACAACCTTAGCAAACCCCCAGAGTAGTTTGACATGCGGCAAGCAAACAAGTCGTAAACAAGCTACACACGCACATGATTAGGGCTCAGATTCGTGCTAAAGTGACTGAGTCTGAGGCCGGAGGCTCTATCTCGGCCCTTTGTCTTTCATGCTGGCTCTGCTCACCCGTGTCTTTATTGCTCTTTCTGACCCCATCTCTTTGTCTAAAAAAAAAAAACACAACGTTGATAAATAATTTCTATTCTGGGTCTGGTGTTGGCATGCAGTCCCTGCCCCGCAGCAGGGTGAGCTTTGGGTTTTCAGGGTTAGGCCCATCACTGGGAAATCGACAGAGCTAAAAGCTGCCCTTGCCAAGTAAACAACGCTGCATGTTTTTGGGCTGGTAGGGCTGTACTATTGACACTATCCTTCAGTGTTACTGTTAAACGCAGTTTCCAATGTGTGCCTGAAAAGGGGCAAGTTATCCCAGGGTCAACTCCTGCAGTGTGAAAAGCCTAATGGCTGTAACTTGTGCACTAAATGTCATCTTCCTATCTCTCCCCGTGCTGCCGTGGACCTTGACCCCGCTGGACATCAACAGGAATCAGGCCAAGGTAACGCACTCACAAACATGCACAGACGCTTTAAAGCTCAGCTTATTCCACGGCTGTGAATCATCACTGTGTTCAACAAAGCAGTTGCTGTATTTTTCCAACTCGGGTGTGTGCATCAGGAGCCCAGGCACCAATACAAAGTAATCATTTCTAAACCATTTTTTATTTCTTGCCAGAAGTGTCTTCTTTTAATCCATAACACTTGAGGGATGTTTGGTGCTGAGAAATGAAGATGCCTCTGGTTGTGCAGCGGCTCACTTTACTGTCAGCGTTCGTCTTATTTTTTTCTCATGAAAAATTGTGCCCAATAAGTGTTCTAACCACATGACCCGTAAACAAGTTTTTGGTGCAAAGTTAAAAAAAAAGCTATTTTTAGCTAATTCAATTTCAGCTTTCATATCTATAGACATTATTCCAGAAACTGTATCTCAAGTTAAAGGTGAAATATGATTTTATTTTGAATAGTTAGGATTGCTTGGTTACAGCCGGCTACTTGTTTCTGTTCCCAGGTCTTCGCCTACGACTACTGTTTCTGGTCCATGGATGAGACTGACAAGGAGAGATTTGCTGGTCAGTTCCTGAAATGATCCAGTTCACACTGTATTAAAAGTTTACTTTATTAAACCACCCCCCCCCCCCCCCCCCCCCCCAAAAAATAAATTAAAAAAAATAAAACTGTATACAAAATGTGTGTGTGTTTGTGTGTTCAGGTCAAGAGGTGGTCTTCCAGTGCCTTGGGGAAAGTCTTCTCAACAACGCCTTCCAGGGCTACAATGCCTGTATCTTTGCCTACGGACAAACTGGTAATGAACCGTGTGAAGACTCATTCTTCTGTTTGCCGGTGTGACGTGATTCTATTTCACGTCGGAGGCTATTAAATAACTTCATGGCACGCTGTATGAACAATGTCTCTTTAGTCTCATTAGCATAGCGCCCTCAAGCTTTTTGTATAGCGATTAAGAGAGGAGTGTCTGCGTGGATGTGTCCCAGCAGGAAAGGTTGGCCAGCCTTTTTTCTCTTTGGTAGGAACCATAAACCAAATGTCGTAAGCAGTTTTCAACCAAAAGCAGAAATGTAGTGGCATGAAAGTGTTGAAACAGCCCTCAGTGGTGTAGATATCTACACTCGTTGACTGATTGATTTCATCAGAGAGGCATCATCAGACGGATGATAAACAACAGCCATGTGTCTACATAAAGCCAGAATGAGTTACTTTATTACCAACGCCATGCACTATAAGGTGTAAAATCTACTTTTTTTTACGGCTATAATGTTCCAGGCTTTTGAAAATGGAAACTGTTTTAATTCAACTTTATATTTTAGCATTCAGTTCAGAGTTGGTTAAGTTGCATTTACTTCACTTTAAAGTTGTTCTTTGTTATTCTGCTCATTTAATGTATGTTTAAAGGACTCAAATGTTATCAATATAAGTCAGTCCAGTACCACTTTGACCTCAGTGATAAACATACGCTTAAATGTATACATTTTGACAACAATGTCACACAATGTAACAAGATAATCCTCTTATTAGTCCCACAGCAGAGACATTTTTAATCAATACATTTTCAAACACTAAAAGTTAATAACATTGTAAAGCTATAATTCACCCTTTTTGCTAAAAATCCTGATATTGCGTACGTCAGTGTTCCCCCTACCATTTATATTAGGGTCTCACTGACAGACACACAGGGGACCAGAGAGCCTGTGATGACAAAGCTGTAAACGTAGAGAAAACACTGTACTTGTACCTGGTGTAGCGGCCACATGTTGTGTAATATTCAGTGACTCATGGAAATGGCATGACTAACTCTCTCCCTCCTCCAATGACCTGTCCCTGTTGACACCATGTGCTGTGGGTCTTTAACAGGTTCGGGGAAGTCGTACACCATGATGGGTTCAGTGGACCAGCCGGGTCTGATTCCACGGCTGTGCAGCGCTTTGTTTGAACGAACCCAGAAGGAACAGCGGGAGGAGGAAAGCTTCACCGTTGAGGTGTCCTACATGGAGATCTACAACGAGAAGGTCCGAGATCTGCTCGACCCCAAAGGGTATGATCTCCACTTGATCCTCCAACCCCTCTATTAAAAGGAGGTATCATTTTATTTTATCTCTGTATGCAGTGCATATGGTCTAAGGTGTCTGGTTATTTTTAGCTTTAGCAAACTGGAGCATCAACCTTAAGAAATAAGTAAACACGGTCCTTCTCTGGTAGGTTGGATGTCATTTTAGCCTCCAGTCCGATGGTAGAACTGATTAAAGTTGGTGGTTCGTCTCCAGCGGGTTTGCAGTAAATCAGGAGCACGGTCCTGTGTCTGCTGACTCAAACAGCATGACCTTAGACCTCCTCCCACAATGTGACCTCTAACCTCCAGTAAAAGGGGTCAAGAGAAGCAGACCATCTGACAGCCATATGGGCTTTTACCACAGAGCAGGGAATGATGATGTTGTGAGCGCTGGAGCATCGTAAGGGTGCTGACCAAGTCCCACTGAACTGGTAGACGCTGTAGTGGTGGCCAGGAACAGCTGAGCCTGTATGACACCCCCCATAATGCATCACAATTCATATTTACCAGGATTGACCACAATGTTTGTCCCTGTTTTTATGTTTCCAGGGGAAGACAAACTCTAAGGGTGAGGGAGCATAAAGTTCTGGGTCCCTACGTGGACGGCCTGTCTCGACTCGCGGTGGCCTGCTACAAGGTAACAATAATGATATAAGATGAAAAAAAAAAGGTTCTTTCCCGTTTTTTGTTTTTAATGACTCTCTACTTCACGTGTACTGCTCTGTTGAACCCTGGCTGTGTGTCGGTGTCCAGCAGGCACAGATGTCAGCAGCACATCCTACTTGCATTCCATCTCACTTGATCTTCAAACTTTGAGGATTTGTAACAGAGTTACTCACAAGTTGGCAGCAGTCTGCTTAGTCAGAGAGGCTGGTAATAAAAAGGCCAGAATTCATTTGCATCCCTCTATATTGGGCTTTGTTCCAGACCAAAACTGAACATCATTTGAAGTAGTCATTATTTGCATAATCAGATATCAAACCTTACACAAATGTACTGTATGTATTCCTCCCTCTTCAAAAAGGTTATTCCACAGACTAAATACAAATGTATTATTTATTATTACATTTTTTCATGTATTTACAGTTTGATTTCTGTTGCTCTGCCAGGACATCGAGTCTCTCATGTCTGAGGGGAATAAGTCTCGTACCGTCGCCGCTACCAACATGAATGAGGAGAGCAGTCGCTCGCACGGCGTCTTCAACATCATCCTCACACACACACTGAAAGACTTGCATTCTGGGGTAAGAAATAATGCGCACGCCTGCCACCTCTGTTGCCCCACCATCCGTCATGTGTACACTTGACTGGGCAAACAGTGTCTGGTGTCCATCAATCACCCCACTGCCGCCAACGGGGGAGGGAGGGGAGGTAGTTACAAAACGGGATGATGTCAGCTCAGCTGTCTGACCGGGCACTCCGGTAAAAGAGCTCATGACTAATTCTACGTCCTCACTGACCCACTTGGGTTGTGCTGCTCCATGCTCTTATTTCCAGATAAACTGAATCCGGTTAATAATTGATAGGTATGACTCTGAGTTTGTCAGCTGATACAGCCTGCTCTGTTTTCACGGCGCACCCAGAGTCCGTCACCGCGTCGGTCAGTCGGTTAGTAGCTTCATCAAGCTAATACGTAGCCTGTGTAGTCAGTGAGTCACGCCTTGTGTCTGAATCAGTCAGTTCTTTATTTTTATTGTATCGGCTCCATGTACATACAAAAATATAAAATAAACCACTTTGCATTCTCATGGGGGGGGAACTTTACTTTGGCCACGCCCCACTAAATCAGATGGCAGCTCAATGGGACGTTTAAGAAAGAAAAACGAGCTACCATCATTCCGTCGCTCAGCACAGGATTTCCTGCTCAGTCAAACAGACTCAAAGTGCAGTCAGTTTGACCTTTGACCCTGTCTGCTGCCACCTCTCAATTGTTTGCTGTTTTGTTTTCTGGTTTGCTGAATTTTGTCAAGCCTCTGTGACATAGTGTGTCCAAAAAGGAATGGGGGTTTTATTTGTTTGTGTGTTGTTTTTTCCATGAAGTCATTTACTAGGTTGCAGCGCGTACTGTTATCCTGCAACTCGTTCTGTGCTGGCACCTTAAAGCTGCCGCCTGTTGTACTGCCTGTTGACCTGGTTACTGACACAGGTATCGTCTCCCGTGGGGACATGAATCCTTCATTAAGAAAGGAAAATGCCTCAGTGGCTTGTGATTCCTCCTGTTATCTAACTAGCTAGATATTATGAATTAAACGGGGGGGAAAAAACTTTCTGCCTGCTCAGTAAGTCTGTTATTTTCTACATTGCTTATCCTTAAAAGGTGGCGGTAGGGTAGAGCCACTGGAGTCAATCCCAGTTAATATCAGGCTCTCGCATGATATTAACTGGGATTGACAATCAATGCAGGGTTCTCTTCCCCAGTCTCGACTGGGGAAGAGAACCCTGCATTGATCGCCAGTCAATTGCATAGTGAAACACATCCATCGACTCACATCCACACACCAACGTGCAATTTAGAGTCACCAATTAACCAAATCCCCAGAGCACGTCTTTGGACTGTGGGAGGAAGTCTGAGTACCCGTAGAGAACCCAGGCAGAGAACATGCAGACTCCACACAGAAAAGCCACTGGGTGGTTTCAAACACAGGACCTTCTTGGCCGCCCCTTTTGCCCGCTGTACGCAGTTCCCCTTTTATTTTAAAGTATGGCATCAGCAGGTATCCCGGCACTATATGTTAGCACTATATGTTGAATGAATTATTGGTCATAGGGTGTTGAGATTATTAAATAACACCAATTTATAGCTCCCTGATGTGCGTACTGGTGTTCACATTCACCAGCTTCAAGTCCCCTCTATCTGGTTCTCCAAAAGGTATTCATAGCCACTGGCTCCATTTTTAGAAATGACAAAAAAAGTCTATTTCTGTATTTTATTTGCTCAGTGTCCCAGATAGAAATCTCTTGTTTGTCTAATAATTATTTTCCCCTTGTGGGGGGTTTGAAGCTGTTCTGAGGCTGATGTGTATCAGTGCATTTGAAGTTTATCTTTATCAGATTCTCTTATAACTAGACTTTTCATATTTTTGGTTTGCCTGAGATTTTAATGTGATGGGAGTTGAACATTTACATTTTTCTTGGGTGTGGTTTTACGACCAAACGTATTACTTTGTTTTCACAGTACTATGGAAATGTCAAAAGCCATACTAAATTTTAAAAGTAATGCGCACATAAATACCTTCTGTCCATTCCGCACAGCTCCCCCAGGAATGTTTCATGTAATAGGTTTCTTCTTCTTGTATGCAACAAAATGACTGAGACCTAAGACTTACATTTCTTAGCACCACAAGATTGTCATCAGTTAATTAACTCCCGCACAGCACTTGCTTGGCAAAGTCACAAGAATCTGAGAAGCATTGAGAAGGTCTGAACATGGGCTGACCAAAGCATCCAGCCAAGTCCGAGCTTTCTGTTAAAAGCAAACACCTTGTTGTTTATTGCTGGGTTGCTTGTTGCAATCATGCTGACAAATCAGAGGAAATACTGGGTTGAGGGCTGCTGATACCCCAGTAGGGGTCGCCTTGATGTTGTCTCCTTGGTGATTAATGAGCTATCCTGTCAGACCTCATGTGGATGTACGGCGCTGCTCTTTTTAAGGTCTGAGAGCGCAGCGCCAAGTCTTTATTGTCTCTTGGAATGGAACATAAGCTGGTTTTGATCTTGCAGCGGACAGTAATGAAAATCGACCCATGTCCTGCTTCAAGCTCCAAGTCCATCCAGCCCACTGAAACAGCGTTACATTTCTAAAAGAAAATGACAGGACAAACTTGCCAATGTTTAATACTGCCAGTTGTATAGTCCATGTATAAAGTGGTACTGTGAGGCCAATCTAAAGCTGGAAAAATGTAGACAGAAAAATTGCACCTGCACATTCTGATGGAACACAGAGCACAGCATCAATGTCTAATTAGAAATTAGCGAGTTGTCAGTTTATCAGCTGTCGAACGAGACCATAATCGTTTTCTGTCTCGCTCCCTCTGCAGACGAGCGGGGAGAAGGTGAGTCGCCTCAGTCTGGTGGACTTGGCTGGAAGCGAGCGAGCAGCAAAGACCGGAGCGGCAGGGGAACGACTGAAGGAGGGAAGCAACATCAACAAGTACGCCAAAGCAGCACAGGGACCCATGATGGTTTTGTTGTTTTCCCCCTCAGGCTTTTTAGTCTTTACGGTTCAGCCTACCGGGGGCGGGGGGCGGGGGGCGGGAGGTGGGGGGGGGGGTTTAATCGTCGGGCAGAGGTGGTGCTCCCTGTCCACAAGGACATATTCATGTCAGAGCCCCCGTTATAATGGTAGGGGAAAATGCTGCTGACACACTGGGACAGCAAACTATCAACCATTGAACAGACGTATGCAATTACAAGGAGTAATGTAACGCTGGCGTTTTGGGGTCTTTGCAGGTCTCTCACCACGCTGGGCCTCGTGATCTCTGCGCTCGCTGAACAGGGAACAGCCAAGAACAAGAACAAGTTTGTTCCTTACAGAGACTCCGTTCTGACGTGGCTGCTGAAGGTACGTACCCGACTAACATGGCGAACACTTGTCCACTGCACGTACTTCATTGTCTTGTCACTTCTTTGTCTCCAGGACTGCCTGGGCGGCAACAGTCGCACGGCGATGGTCGCGACCGTGAGCCCAGCAGCCGACAACTACGAGGAGACGCTTTCCACGCTGCGCTACGCAGACCGTGCGAAGAGCATCGTTAACCACGCAGTCGTCAACGAGGACCCCAACGCGCGCATCATCAGGGAACTCCGAGAGGAAGTGGAGAAACTACGAGTGCAGCTGACTCAGGCGGAGGTGAGGAATCTTTGGACTCTTCAAAAATCTGCTTGTAGAAATCTCTGCTTTCCCATCACCCACCTCTTTTTTCGGGGGGGGTTTTCTCTCCAGTCGTTGAAGGCTCCTGAGCTGAAAGACCGCTTGGAAGAGTCCGAAAAGTTGATTCAAGAGATGACCATCACATGGGAGGAGAAGCTTCGCAAAACCGAGGAGGTTGCACAGGTAGGACGGACTAGAGTTGTGAACAAATGGTTATTGAACGAAACATAATGTACGATACATAAAACACTCCCCATTCCTCCTCAAATGCCAACATTCCCCAGCAAGACATTTTACAAATCATGTGAATGAGATCTGTGTGTTTTTCAGGAGCGCCAGAAGCAGTTGGAGAGTCTGGGTATTTCTCTGCAGTCTTCAGGGATTAAAGTTGGAGATGATAAGAGTTTTCTCGTCAACCTTAACGCGGATCCTGCCCTCAACGAACTGCTGGTGTACTATCTGAAGGTACACAACGAGAGTTCACTCTCATCCTTGCTATTTAACCATGAGATCTGAATTCAAATCTTCACACATATAAGCTGCCTGAGTTAGAGAAATAAAATTAAGCTGGGGGCCGTGGAGGTAAAATAATAGTTTGACTATGGAGTTGTTTGTATGCTGTCAAGTTAATCTTATTTTCCTACTGGTAACGCTCAGTCACGCCTCGTATGTTGTTTCTCAGGAACACACTAAGGTGGGCTCGGCGGACTCTCAGGACATTCAGCTGTGTGGCATGGGCATCCAGGCAGAGCACTGCGTCATCGACATAACGGCGGATTGCGCAGTCATCCTCAGTCCCTACCGCAATGCTCGGTAAGCAGCCCCGCCATCAGCGTCTTTGGGGGGGAAAAGGTCCTCCAGCCAGGGTTCAGCGTTCTTTTATTACTGGAGACATTGGTCTTAAACAGTAAATCCTGATGTCATTGCTGTCTGTATTGTTTTATAGGACATGTGTTAATGGTTCTCCAGTGAGCAGCGCTCTGCAGCTGCACCATGGCGACCGAATCTTCTGGGGTAACAACCACTTCTTCAGGTAAATTCTCAAATAATACTCAATATGTGGTTGGTTAGTTTTGTTTAACCATTCTGCATACAATAATAATTATGTAAACATCCAAATTACATTCTTCAAGTGTTTTCTTGATTTATTTGAGTTATTGAAACACACACTGTTCTTCTACATCTCAACCCCACATCCTAGCAATGTCCTCTCAACGAGCGTGATGATTTAAATGTGTTGTGCAATCTAGAGATGCACAGTACATCGCTAAGTTGAACCGACAGAAACCATACCAACGTTCGCGGTCAATTAACTGGACATCCTACCTGCAGGATCAACCTGCCTAAACGGCGCTCCCGGGGAACTGAGGACGACGAGGGGGAGGGGGGCGTGATGAAGAACAGTGGCAGCAGTGAACAGCTGGATGCAGACGGTGACACAGCCAGCGAGGTGTCCAGTGAAGTCAGCTTCTCCTACGAGTTTGCCCAGACAGAGGTCATGATGAAGGCCCTGGGCAATAATGGTACAGAGGTCTTACAAAAATATAATGTCTTTACTCTGCGTTGACAGCGCATTAGTTGGTTGATACTCCTGCGTTTTCTGACTCCTCTTACGTTTTGTCTGAGCAGACCCCATGCAAGCAGTCCTGCAGTCTCTGGAGAGGCAGCACGAGGAGGAGAAGCGCTCGGCTCTGGAGAGGCAAAGGCAAATGTACGAGCAGGAGCTCCAGCAGCTACGCAAGAAGCTGAACCCGGACCGCCTGTCGGCCGGCCCCTCTGGAGGGCCCACATCCGGCCAGCAAGGCCCAGGACAGCAGTCTCACTACCGCAGCCTGGAGAGACTCAGCATGGGAGGGATGACTCATTCAACCAGCGCTCAGAGCAGACTTAGACAGTGGAATGAGGACAGGTTAGAGTGCGCACCAATGGATGTTAGAAGTTAAGAAAATCCTTTAATTCCTGTTTATTTAGATATAAATGGAACCTAATCACTGCCATGGTGTATTCCCTCTTCCTACCCCTTCCTTACTCTGCTCATCCTTCAGGGAGGCGGTGTTGGTCAGGAGTTTGCGGCGGTTGAGGGAGCAAATAGTGAGAGCCAACCTCCTGGTGCAAGAAGCCTGTTTCATCTCTGACGAGCTGGAGCGTAATACAGAGTACAGAGTCACTCTGCAAATCCCATCGGACAACCTCAACGCAAACCGCAAGGTCTCCCACAGACACATGCACTCACCTCAACTGTATACAGCCAAGACAATGCTCAAAGTGTGTGTGTGTGTCTGTGTGTGTCCATAGAGGGATGCAGTGCTCAGTGAACCAGCGATTCAGGTCCGGCGTCGTTGTCGAGGGAAGCAGATCTGGAGTCTGGAGAAGATGGAGAACCGTCTGGTTGACATGAGAGAGCTCTACCAAGAGTGGCAAGACTACAATCTCCATCACCAAGACGACCCTGTAAGTTAACTCGAAAAATATTTGACAATCAGACAGAGTCACTAGGACATCACTGTCTTTAAGCAGAAGTACAGGATTGCAAGTGAGAATACAGGAAGCCACTGTATTAACTCTGTAGTGAAGACATGAGCTAATGGACTCACACAGGACGGGAACTGAATCCAACTTGTGTTTAAGATCTAATGTGTTTCACATTCTCCTTATTGCCTTGTGCAGGTGATGCGCTCATATTTCCGGCGAGCCGACCCGTTCTTTGACGAACAGGAAAACCACAGTCTGATTGGCGTAGCAAACGTATTCCTCTCCTGTCTTTTCTATGACGTCAAGTTGCAGTACGCTGTTCCTATCATCAACCAGAAGGGGGAGGTAGGTAGTCCCAGACTTGTTGGTTTTTAATTTGATTCATCCTTCTCTCTGTCATAAAAAGGGAATAGATAAGGTATCGGACAGACTCTCCAGACTTGACATATAATTAACTTATTCAATCTGGGTTCTTTTGAACTTTCTAAATTCCAGAAGCTACTTCTGGTCACCCAGAGGATCATTGAGATCAGCAGTCTTTTAACTTCTTGATTATCATCAATATCAGAGTTAAAGGTCATACCAGATAATTATCTTGTTGCCAGAATCTTAGAGTATGATAGCAGTTGTCAAAAAATCTATGACTTGTCAGCTATATTTTTACATAAGAATTCCAAATGGTGGATGAGTAGTAGTAGAGCATATCGACTTTCATTCACACACACAATGGGTAACGGTGTCTAATGTTTTCCCGTCTCCTCTCCTGTGGTCAGGTGGCCGGCCGTCTTCATGTGGAGGTGGTGAGGGTTGGAGGGGGATTAGAGGACAACATTGCTGGAGGGGATGAACCCGACAACAATCAAGACACGGAAGTGCAGGATCGCAAACTGGTCTGCATGGTAAGGCGGAGGGATCATCATAGAAAAGTAAACTATCGCTGGTAGTCACGGTAGTTCTTTCTATCGAGGACCTGCACAGTCCTGCAATGCCTTCTGTAGTTTGTTCTGAGACAGCTTCTGACACATGTTCCTTCTACAGATTAAGATCCTGCAGGCCACTGGTCTTCCCCAGTACCTGTCCAACTTCGTCTTCTGTCAGTATTCTTTCTGGGACCAGCCTGAGCCCATCATCGTGGCTCCTGAAGTAGACCCAGCATCCTCGTCGGCCAGCACCAAGGACCCGCACTGCATGGTGGTGTTTGACAGCAGCAAGGTGAAGCCGGGCAGGGAGGAGGGGCGGCCACTATAATCATTGTTTTGGAAACATTTAGAAAGAGGGTATTGTGGGTGGAAAGTTTTTTCAGTGTAAGGCTGATCGTCCTTTGATGCTGCAGGAGGTGGCTGTGTCAGTGACCGAGGATTTCATCGAATACCTCACGGAGGGGGCAGTTGTCATCGAGGTATTTGGACACAGACAGGCTGATGCAGGAAGAAACCCAGCCCTGTGGGACCTCAGCATCATCCAGGCCAAGACGCGCACACTACGAGACAGGTAAACGCTCTTTTTGCAATTCCCTCTGCTTTCCTGTAAATGATGAAGAAAAACGATGCGCTGATGTTGCCCAGATGTGCTGATAACGTTTTTGTAGGTGGAGCGAGGTAACGCGTCGCCTGGAGCTATGGATTCAAATCTTGGAGATAAACGAGAACGGAGACTTTGTCCCGGTGGAAGTGGTTCCTGCTCGCGATGTTCGAACCGGGGGAATCTTCCAGCTTCGGCAGGTAGAAAAGCCCAAACATCGTCAAACTCGACTCGACCACAACTGGTGGAATTAGAAATGTCAACTGGTAACATTAACTATTAAATATTTTATTAACCAACGTCCGAATCTTGCTTGTCCGCCTTCTCATCTCCAGGGTCAGTCGAGGCGAATCCAGGTGGACGTGCATTCGGTGCAGGACTCGGGCACCATGCCTCTGATAGCAGAAATACTGCTCGCAGTGTCAGTGGGTTGTGTGGAGATCCGAAACACAGCAGCAGAACAGGAAAGCGATGAGATGGACAGCTATCAGGTGGATCAGTCAAATTCAGCTACGTCCAGAGCATGTTTGCCTCTTTTAATAAGTCTTAAACGACTTCAAAGTGAACCTAACTCCGACTGGATTAACTCCCTTGTTTGCTGTGCAGGAAAGAGACCTGGAACGTTTGCGCAGGCAGTGGTTATCTGCTCTCACCAAGAGACAGGAATACCTCGACCAGCACCTGCAGAGCCTGGTCAGCAAAGCAGGTAACACACACACACACGCACATATGTAGATAAACATTCCAAAGCGGAGGTCGTTTGGTGTCTGCCAGTGCAGGAAGTTAATTGTGTGGGCGTTGTCGTGTGCACAGAGAAAAACGAGGATGACATGGAGCGGGAGGCCCAGCTGCTGGAGTGGCGCCTGACGCTGACTGAGGAGAGAAACGCTGTCATGGTGCCCTCTGCTGGCAGCGGCATCCCTGGAGCACCTGCTGAATGGTACGAGGCACAGCAGGATGTGCACACCTCTCTCTATACCCGTCTGCTATTTCTTTGTGAGGGAAAGTAATGTGTGTATGTTGATCCAGTGTGTATCCCATGTTTGTTTACAGGGTTCCTCTTCCGGGCATGGAGACCCACACTCCCGTCCTCTTCCTCAACCTCAAACGTACGTCTGCTTTTATCATTTGTCCGCTATCGTGTTTTTCTACTTGCTGGCTGATACGCCATGTTTTTTTGCTGATTGTCCCCCTCAGCTGATGACCTCAGCTCTCAAGAGCAGTTTGAGGTTCCTGAGGCCGGAGGCTGGGACGCCACGCTAAGTGGAGAGGACGAGGACGACTTCTTTGATCTCCAGATTGTCAAGCACTACGACGGAGAGGTGAGAATAGGAGACCCCCATGCAGTGGCTTCCCCTCTGAGGACGTCCACTTTGGGAAACCGTGTCATTGTAACCTAGTGCGTTTGTCGAATCCCCCCCGAACCCCCTGCAGGTCAAAGCAGAGGCGTCATGGGACTCTACCGTCCACGAGAGTCCGCAGCTCAGTCGCGGGGGGGCGTGGCCGGAGCACCGTGTGTACCTGACGGTTCGAGTGGTGGTGCAGCTCAGCCACCCCGCCGACATGCAGCTGGTCCTGAGGAAGAGGATCTGCGTCAACGTTAACCCGGGGCGCCAGGGCTTTGCACACAACTTCCTCCGAAGGATGTCCACCCGCAGCACCATACCTGGCTGCGGGGTCACCTTCGAGGTGGTCTCCAACATTCCCGGGGTAAGGATCATATTAGCCTGAGAAGCTATTGGAAGGGTGCATCATTTATCCCAAATCTCCGATGACCTTTCTGTCCCATCAGGACGCCCCTGGCTCAGAGGACAGGGAGATGCTGGCCAACCTCGCCGCCAGCGCACACAACAGCCAGTCAGGCGATGACGAGGCCGCTATCGAGAAATACCTCCGCAGTGTCCTCAGCCTGGAGAACATCTTGACTCTGGATCGACTCCGACAGGTAGGGGAAGACACTGGTAGACACACAGAAGACAATTGAAGTTAGATCTACTGATCGATATGCAGTGTATTTACACACAGCAAGACAATTAGCTTAGTTATATAAATATATTTCAAGGACTTTCTAATACGTCTAATGTGTTTTTAGGAGGTGGCAGTGAAGGAGCAACTAAGTAGCAGAGGGAAGAGCAACAGACGGAGCATCAGTTCTCCTTCTGTCCACAGGGTAAACCACAGATACAGTTCTGTTTCTAATGTGCACTGTTAGGCGATGCAAAACAGTGCAATCAATTACAAACAATATACTTTCTCTATGTCCATTAATCCTCAGCTGTCCGGCAGTAGACAAGATTTGTCCACAACCTGCCTAGAGGACAAGGTAACGCACTGTTCGCTTTATGCCGCGTTGACTCTTCTCGACAACGGCTGGTCAGAGCGATGTGTTTGCGTATGATGTAACTAACACCTTTTAAATCATCTTTGTTTCTCAGGGTCGATGGGAGAGCCAGCAGGATATCTTCATGCCATCTCAGTTTCACCGCACCCTCCCCCGGCCCGCCTCCTCCCCTTCCACCTACTCCACCTCCCCGTCTTCGTCCCAGACTCCCTTTGGCATTTCACCCCCGCAGAACCAGGAGCCTGAGCAAGGTAACCCCCTCCTCCCCTCTGCCTCTACCATATGCCCCTTGTCACTTTTCAACTATACCCCCAACTTCTCCTCTGCTACCTCTTTGCTGTTAAACTTCTACATGAACCCCACTCCTTGTGTGTGATGACTAAAGGCCAAATCTTTTCTTCCCCCCGGCAACATTAACGTCTAAAATGAAGTGTCTATTCCTACATTTCTTCCATCCATTTCTGTAACTGTGACTTGCTGCAGCAAACCTCCTTCTCTCTCATTGCCAAAGCTTTTCACAGTCATCAGTTTCTTTGATCAGACTGTATTCGGCCTCATAGTGATTGCTTGTCAGAGTTGTTATTTTTGCGTGCTTTAAATTAATTCCTCATAAAATGATTGGAATTAATCTTTGTAGTACTATTGGTAGTTTTTTTAATCACCTTGTTATTGCCAAGCTGTCAGCGTGTCGTATTGCTGGCTTATGTCTTCTGTCTATCACTTTGTTTTTTGGGGGGTTTGCCATCTCCTGGACCCACTTTCAACTGTCTTATCTCAACCTTTTACACCTCCTCTACCTCCCACACCTGCTCCTCTTCCCTCGCTCCTCACCTCAACCCCCTCCCCCAGGTCGTTCAGGACTTGCTGCCTCTTATCTTTCAGTTAAGGCGCTCGTTCCTCAGATGCCCAAACTGCTCAAGTCTCTGTTTCCAGCGCGGGACGAAAAGAAGGAGCTGAGACCGTCTCCACAGAACCAGCAGGTCAGCAGCGCTTAGTTCTTACTGTGTGGATGGCGAACCCAACTGTGACTCCGTTAGCCCCCCAATGACAAAGATTACCAAGTATTCAATTAGTGGTAAATTATGCAAGACTGGTAATAAGATGTCCTTTAAGGGGGGGTGTCCAGAATGTGTTTCCATGACCCTGTTTGTTGTTACTCGGCAGCACGTCGCTCGCATCATGGCGTCTGCTGGGGACGACATTCGAGTCAAGGCGGACACGGTGAGCTGGGTCGCCTCACCAGTTTCTGTCGTTAGATCCCCTCAGATGGGATTCACGTCCAAGTCTGAGCTTATTTTAATACGGCAATTGTTTTGGGTAAAAATGCCTCAAAAATCTTTAGCTTTTTGTGTAATTGGATGGAATTATTTCTCTGTGGTATAAGCACTTGACGTTTTCATCTTATACGCAGTACTCTTCAAGCTGCACACAACTGCCTTCAACTGCAATCTGGGGGCCCTCAAGACATTAAGTTGTCTGCTGGCATACTGCGTCAAAGGGCTATTTATTACTCCCCTATAAATATCAGGGGAGTGACAGACGATGAATCAGCAAAGGCTGAGATAATCCTGTATTTCAGTCCACGGTACGGGCCAAGCTCCAGATACACTGGATCACACACTTGCAATAATGCAGGCAAATGACCTGTCTGCTGGACTCTGCCTGGTAAATGCTAAGGTTTTAATAAAGGCAGCTCCCCCAGTTTGTTGGAAAAACCCTTCAACCGACTGTTACGCTTCCTTATTGGTTCCGGGTGCAGTTTGCAGTTCCATCAGCGAGTCAGAAGACCTTTTTCATGAGTTTACTCGTTAGTGTGGCTGCAAATGTCAATGTTTTCATGCTGCACATAACAGACCTTAGATCTAAGAGCAGAGGGTGATTGACATTTTTTGAGGAAGTTGATTTACAATGTTCTGTTTTTTTTATCTTGCATGCTCTTGTCTGTCCCCATGTTCCCGTGGCAACCGTTGGTGTCCTGTAGACTGCAGCTCTCCGGCCCCCAGCCAAAGACAGACGGGCAGAGTTCCCAGAGGTCCCTCCTCTTCCTGTGCATGACCCGCATGACCTCACCCCCCTCAGCCCCCTCAGCCAGTCGTCAAGCGGCTACTTCTCCAGTAGTGTTTCTACGGTTACCCTGTCTGACGTCCTGCAGCCCTCGTCCTCGTCTTCCTCCCTCCTGGCTGCAGAGACCGCGTTACCCACAATCCCCCAGAAGCAGGGTGCTGACAGGAGCGATGTTGTAACCTCTCCTCCTCAGTGTGGCACGAAGACCGCCGTCGCTCCACCCACCTCCCACGCCTCCGCCAATCACAACAACGGCACTGCAGATAACTCCTTCTCTGAACACAAGCTGGTCAACTCGGGAGGAGGAGGAGGCTTTGAGAGGCTGGAGATCTTCATGGACGAGGACGAGCGCAGCCATGATGACGTGCTGCCTGACTGGCTAACAGAAGGGGCGTATGTTACAGTCGGGAGCAATAAGGCCGGGACGGTGCGTTACGTGGGAGTGACGCAGTTTGCTGGAGGCGTGTGGGTGGGGGTGGAGCTGGACACCCCCGTAGGTACGTACACAATTAAAGGGCACGCACAACAGAAACCATTTCCTTAAGCACCAGGATGTGTTCTGGTGGCCATCTTTTGATCGGCTCCCTTGTTAATTCGCTGCCGCTGACCACGGGCAGACTTCCAAATGCCGAGTGGAGCTAATCTGCTTCTTTATTCTTCCCCTCACAGGTAAAAATGACGGCTCGGTCGGAGGTCACCGGTACTTCCACTGCAAACCGGGCTACGGGGTGCTCGTTCGCCCGGACCGGCTGTCCCGCCGCGACCGGACCAGCCGCCGCACGGGAGACTCCACTGCTGCCGCCCATGTCCCCGTGATGCGAGGAGAAGCCATTGTCGCCCGCCAGGCGGAGAACCGCAAGTCCTGGAGCAGCTGAGACAGAGGAGCGTAGGAGCGGGGTGGGAGAGGTGATCTCCTCCCCTTCCCTCCCAGCTTTACAACGGGCTCAAACATCAGAACTGAAACACTGCCTACCCTCCTGTTGTTTAAGAATAGCCTCACTACAGCCATTCACACGCAGTGGATGGAAGCAGAATGCAAGCAAGTTGATGAAAGACCATGCAGAGTACTCACAAGTCCAAGGAAGCACTGTTCGTCAGGTGGAAAGATGCGGCTTAACGACTGGCGGTCAATGCGAAGACTGCTGGGAGTCTTGTGCAGACTTTGTCGTACGCAGCGGGTCAGAGTTCTGTGGGGAGATGCATTCTGGGCTGATACACAGGATGCACACGGGTCACTTTTAGATCCCAGCTCACTTCTGAAGACATTTAATGTATGTTTGTATTTAACGTGCAGACAAAACTCTTCTAGTGACTCCACTTGGAGGCCGGCTATTATTATCAATGGCCTATTTTGACTACGTGCATCCACCATTCACAATAAGTTATTAGTAGTCAGACCTTTTTATTGCCCTCTCACGTCTCACTATCATGTGCTTTTGTGAATGAGGAATCAAAAACATTTCAATTTTTAGATTTTTATTTCTTTTTAAACTTTGAATCAGTGTGACAAACTGAAACCAGTTCTACTGGGCTGGTAAGTATCATCCTTGGATATGACGCGTCAACCTGGCCGCCATGTCCCACAATCCACTGCTCCGACTGCCGCTCCCCTGAACACTATTCGTCTACGGGCTGAACACACATCGTTAGAGGCTCCGGACTCCTTTTCTGTTGAAGATGGATCCTCCCAGAATGTGCCTTCACCACTGCTTGGTTTGCATTTGTATTTTCTCTTTCTTTGATTTCTGTTGGCTGTGTTTGTGTTTTAAGAGAATGCCTTGTGCTAAGTGTGAGGTGATCTCAGGGACCGCACAGGGGAATGACAAAGTGTGTGTGTGTGTGTGTGTGTGTGTTGCCCTGCGTGCACAAATGAGTTCATGTTGTCGTATTCGTCTCCGTGTTGTGTGGGAAGCTGGAAAAGTTGTGTCCTTTAGTGGGACAAAGCCACTAAGGAAGCAAGTTGCTCGTACTGGGAGGCTTTAAAAGCCTATTTTTGCACTGGAGAAGTTGTTTGGGAAGCGTCCGTATGTGTCTGAGGTGGCGGTTGTGCAGAGGCAGGCGACTTTAATCTGGAGAATTTTCTCAATCTGGATGTCTGTTATGGAAGCCAGTGCAGGTCCTGTGTGACTGAGGCCACCAGAGGGCGCTGGAGTAGGAATGTGTACGTGTTGAGGGGAAGACACTGATGCAGACACCAGGAGCTCTGCTGGGTATTTAGCTCGGGAAGAGAATGGATTTGCTTCTATGTATTTGATGGTGTTTTTTAGCTTCATCTCTAAATGGGAGAACAATAAGTGGGAGAAGGAGCTGCGCGTTGGAAACAGAGCCCTTCTGGCTGCACACTCCTGGCACGTCTGTGGGAGAAGACTTTTGAGATTAAAGCAATATATATTTTCCTATTGAACATCACATTCCGGAGAGACTCTTCACATTTGCCAGTGACCTTATTCTCGGTGGGTTCATTCTTGGAAAAGCATTAGCAGTAAAACACAGAGTGTGTCATACTTTATGTCCACCATCAATTCATGAGGAACGTGGACAGACTGTACACATGTGCAGCTGGTACTTCTCCACAAGTTACAGTTTTACGGTTAGCGTGTAGTTCACTGGTCATGAGGAGAACTACCGACCTTGTGGAAAAGGGTGTTTCATGTCTTTAGTCGCTCTGTGGGGAGCGGTGTCCTTTTTACTAAACTATATCAAGGTCCTATGGTTTCAGCAAGGCGCATTTTACTTTTACTATTAGTAGCATGTCTCGTTTATTAGCAACTATTCTGTGACAGACCTGTACATGCTACTAACTATGGTTTCCATGGTGACATCCTTGTGTACTAGGGAGTGTATGGAGGATTCTGTTGGGATGAGGCATATATAGGAACATATTGTCTGGAGCACTACGTGCATGTAAACACGCCCAGTATATTCCAACACATGCGTCTTCTTTATTCAAGAGGCCTGACTTTACTATTTATATTTAAATGCTTGTACACATGCATTTATCGCATGAAAATTGATAAACGCCTTTTTATTTGAATAAATATTGCACAAATGATTCAATGAAAATTGCTGCTATTAGCATTGTAAATCAGTTGATTATTCTAACACTCTGTAATTATTACTGTATACTAGATTGGGATTGCTGTAGTTTTTTTAATCCAGACGGAGAAACTTAAGGTCGGCATTTTTATCGTTCAGTTTTTAATATGAAGCGGTTAAAAAAAAGTAATCTGAAAAATGAGACACTTTAGTGAGCCTTGAAGATGTGGTAATAAATCCTGGGGGAGCATTGCCTCAGTCAGACAGTTCACTTCAAAGCTGCGTGTTTAGAATGGAGGCCTCTGATTGGTCGGCTGGTTTGTTGTTAGCTGGCGATCGTGGTGCGAAGGTTATTTGATCTTATTGTGGTTCATACGTCATGTGGTAACGAAGGACGGGAGGACAGGTGTCTTTTCTCTGTGTTTGAATGTGTGAGAATGTTGGGAGGACCTGGGACCTTTTTTTTTATCTGGGATTATTTGTCAAAGACAACCTGATCTCACTTTATGATCTTTTCTTTTTGAATGCACCTACATTGTTTAAATGTTTCTAATTCGATATCCTTCGGCCACATTTGAGTCGCTGTGACGTTCAGAGCGACGTTATTTCATGTGACAGCAGAGCGACGGTCACAACAGGAACCTCTTTCCCTGCGGCGCACGTTATGTGTGACGCTGACATGAAGATAAAGGGGGCGAGCTGCCTGCTGCCCGGGGGCCGTTTCAATGAACTGCAAGAAGCCAACGAGCTTCACAGATAAGCGCTTTGCTCGGAATGGATTTCATGTTGTAGCTTGTCATCCAGTGGCCTCCATGTCTGCTGCTGTAGAGATTAGAGCGAAGCCAGAAGTGTTATTTATGTGACAGTATCAAGCCTGAAGAACCACATGCAGTTCTGTTTTCACTGATACCATCTGTGTTCCAGCTTATTCATATTTATGTTTAAATCTTCCACTCTTCTTTTGCCTTCTTTTTCTTGTGTTCAATGCTTTTGTTTTGCTTGGAATCGGGTCCATATCTTGGTTGTAGCCCTGTGGGACCAGCGGCCCTCTGCCCACCTACGTGGCCTTCAGCCCGGAGCGCATCCGGCTGCAAGATGAAACCTTATCGTCCATTCCAAGGATGTACAAGCGCTCTGGTTTACTACTTTATCTTCCTTTGCGCTTTTTAACACATCAAAGGGACTCGTGACTGAGCTCCTGTGCTACTGCCTTGCTGGAGGGGCCGGACGTCCAAACAGGGAACTTTCTAAACCACCATCAGATCCTCAGAAATTCATGGGATTTAACGAGCCGCCCCACAGCAGTTTGATTTTATTTATTCAGTTTAATTTTGTGTCACTACAACACCTTTTCCTGCCTTCTGTAGAAGTCACTACCTCTCTGTGTTCTTCCCACAGGCTTCTTTATTAACCTGCTTCTAGTGTTCTCTCATTACAATAAACCACACAGACGACCAAGCTCACTGTTGCCTTCAGGCAGATTCTTGTTTTTGTCATCTAGCAATAACCGATTTATTGCAACAGCCGGGGATTCAGATACGACGTCTCGTCTCGCTGCGTTTTTTTTATTTTCTAAAGGCAGTTGGTCTAAATGTTGCATTGATGTTTCCAAGGTACCAACAGCCGTGTTTAACTGAGCGGAGACGACCTTTCATGCATTGAATGGCCGGCCAACAGTATTACCCCATCGCCCTGAATCATCTGCATCAGCGTGTGTGTGTGTGTGTGTGCATATTAAGACTTATAAAAAGACAAATCTGAGCACAAGTTTTGATTAATTTAATTGTTTTATGTAATTCTATGCTGCAATCCAAAGAATAAACATGTATTAGCATACATTCATGATTTTCTTTTATCATCCGATCATCTGGTAAGAAAAAATAAAGAATAAACGAGTGACTTTGTTCATTATTTGCACCCGACCAACATGTGCAGAGTATGGAGACCGTTTAACTTTAAAAATGACGTGTTAAACTACACGTACATTTTTAAAGAGGAAAGGAAACCGCCTTCCACCAAAGGGCTTCATCGCCATGTTGAAGTCTGCTCCGTTGTCATGGAGACGCATCAGCTGACCACGTGATGGAGCGGGTAAGTGGGCCTTGATTGGGGACTGGTTTTAACAGTTTGGGGGGGACTGGTTTTAACAGTTTGGGGGGTCTTACATGTTAAAATGTGGCTTGTCAGCAAATGTTTTCTTATTCAGAAATGTAGATTAGACGTGAAATGAAGTATTCGGGGACACATTTGACATCACGCAGAGACAAAAAAAAGACACCCTGCAAGGACACAGTTTATTCCCTTGTAAATAGAATATCAATAAAAACACCTTTTTAAAAACAAATCAGGTTTATCCAACAGATGAAAGTAACAAAAGGCATATGTAGATCGTCTACATAGCGAGTACAGAACAGTCTACTGTCCAAAAAAGGCACTAAATCTTGAAATAGAAAAGAACGAGGGGATGAAAATCAAGTCAAAGTGATACAACAAACGTCCTGCTGAGGTTTGATAGTTCATTCTTAAAGGAGAATTATTGAATACTTTATTGCCTAAATGAAATGGAAAACACTATTTACATGACTGATAAAGTGGAACATTAGTGTGTATATATATATATATGTTCAGCCATTGGCTGATTGAATGAGGACATTATACTGGTACATATACATTTAATAATCAATGTTTTCACCTCCATTAAAAACAGCATTTGTAGAAACTGCAAATCATGTTTTCATTGAGTCCTGAGGCGTGAAATGACTGAAACCACCATGACCAGCTCCATCATCGGGCCTTTCCTTTTGTCCAAACAGCAGACCTGGGATCAGACCCTATGGATCGACACCCAAAATCTACCGCTCTGTCTCGCTGCAGGAAGGTAAAATGACAAATGGCTTCTGAAACATTTTCCCTGTGAAGAAGCAGCGAATAGAAGGCCAGCCTTTAATAAACCAGCTGATGGAACTGTTCAAAGCAACTAAGACGCAACATGTGACCGTCAGAAACAAAGTGCTGAATCTAACTGGAAGAGCAAAGAAAAAAGGCTATTTACTGCATTTCATTTCATTGTACGCAGACATTTTAGGGTCAAATCTTAAAGTGAAATGAAGACCAATCAAACAGAAACTCAACTGTAAATCACAAACCAGAAAGATCGCAGGTTTGAGTTTGTGTTTCTTCCATTTTTAACGACTTGGTCAATTTTTGGAATCATTTGAATTCTTTTGGTTTTCATTTCTTTTCAGATGTTTTGGCTCTTAAAATGACAGAAAAAAAGCTTATTCTCACGAGGAGATCATGAAGACAGCAACTGAAATGGTTTTAAATCCTCAAATAATCTCAAACAGCAAATCGTCTTAAATGAACCCAAAGATTCACCTCAGAAAGGCTTCTGCTCTGCAGATTTAAAAAGTACATTTCATATTTTGGTGTACATAATTCATATAAACAGAACGCTACATCACTGACGCATGATGAGTAACAAACGCTTAAAGCAAAAGAGCTTTGATTCTCAATGTCGTTCAATCTAAAAAACACAGTTGAGTTGTGATGAAGGAGAACATCTCACTATAGAATGAGGATCTGAAGTATTTCTTGGACTTGGTGGAAGCACAAGGCCACGATAGCTGACCTGTCCTTGGAGTGGAACTTCCCTTTATGTCCAAACTCAATATCCATCGGATCAAGTTCAAGAAGGAATTTCCCTTTTTAGAGGTTGCCGACATTTCTGACCCGAGATCAGCCAGCGAGAGGCGTCTGCAGCCCGGTCGCAGTGTGACCTCGTTCACATTGAAGCAGCTGTGGAGGGACCTGCGGGGGTGTAGCTTATAGCTGAGCGGGGTGAAGTGAGGTATTTGTGTCGAGTCTTTTAAACTCTGAACTAGTAGCGGAGCCTGTGAAGCACCTGGTGATGAAGCTCTAAGTGAGGCCTTGCCTTCAGGTACAGTGAGGAGTGCACGGCCGATGTGGAAGTCCTTCATGTCCCATCACGCTGAATAAATAAGGCACTTTACCTTCAGATCACGTGTTGCTCAAACGTTTCACCCATTGGTCGCCTAGTAACAGCCTTGTTTACTCTTTAACTAGTGTGGCGGGTGTTAATGTGTCACCTAAAAGTCACAGAACTACACCTGCGCAAACAAAAAGGCACGTCTCAAAGCCGGATGGAATTTCTTCAGCGACTGGAATCTGAAGATTAAACGTTAAAATCTACAATCAATTAGAACCTGTAGACACCAATGTGCACTCGGCTAAATCTCGCCTTCTGCTGCCTAATATTTGGGATGCGGCCCGCTTTGGGCCCTCTGGAGGCCCTCTCTGTCCCCACTGATGACCGGTCTCCGGCTGGGAGTCGGTGCATCGATGAGGACACGGCTGCGTTTGGCTGACAGACTACGACACCTTTTTACCCCTTTGTGTGTTTTCAGGGCTCCAATAATCGCACTGAAGCCTCCGTGCAGCAAACAGCCGGCTCACTGAAAACGCAGCTAAAAGAGATAGTGAATTAACATGGAAACGGGTTTGTAGACCTTTTTAAAAGCACAAATCCTTACTTTTTTAGGAGGCCTTATTAAAACGACTTCCACAACGGCCGCACTGCGATAAATATTCCTTGGATTGACTCGTTTATTCGTTCTTGCTGTGGTCGCTCTGGTCTGTCACTCATTCACACCCATCAGGTAACTGGTTCAACAGCAGGGACTCCGAGCACCATCATATCGATCCGATAAAGTGTCATTTGAAATGAAAATACCATTTAAACTGGACAATGTGTTTAGAACACACGGCAAAAATGGAGCACGAACACGAGACGGAGACACATTTCCTCCCAATAAGTTGACACATCTGATGCATCTTTGATTGGCATATCTCACACACTCAGAAAATACGCTAAATTAACAACTTAATACTTTGGCTAATGCGTCATTCACCTTTCATAGACAGACTCACACTGATGCTTCGTCTCATCTGAAGCAAATACGTCTCTATACTGTAAATAGAAATGACATGGGCGACCCCACGGTTAACACACACACACACACACACATGCATGTGTTCACGTTACAGCAGCCAAACGGTCTCCTCACACTGTTTGGATGCCTCCACACTGAGTGATTGTAGATTATCTTACACTAACCATCGTTATGACTGACCACAGATCACCTGACCACATGCAGGTCATCTGTGTGACGTTATGTATTGAGCAACTTTTTTTGCATTACGTGTTACACTTAAGAAACAAAGAGATGCTTGATTGTAAATGATCTACTAAATACTATTAAATGTATATAATTTGTATAATAATTTTTGTAGATAACCACCCGTTTGTGGTTTAAACTCCTCTTTCCAATTTAAAGTTGTGCAAAAAATCAGATTAAAATAAACAAATTAAAATTGCTGAACAAAACATTTGCGTCAAAAGAATAAGCAATAAATCCCAGAAGGGATCGAGGTGACCTCTCAATTTCATGTAGTTTTTACATTGAAATGTTCAATAAAGATTTTTGCTTCCATACTTTGAGCTTATTTTACCAGGGCGGGGGGGGGGGGGGGATCGGGTCATTCTCTATGTTTCCGTTTTCCAAATCTCAAATCGTCCCGGGCCCACAGGAAATATCACCTACGTGCAGAGACCTCCAAGAGCTTATTCTGCTCTTCTTCTTCTGGAAGGAACCAACAGGAAACATTTGAAATAGAATCAGCGATAAAATGCGTGACGGTCATTTCGGTCGAAAGGAACGTGGCGCGTTTGTCTTTTGAGGCTGTCGAGTTGTGATCACAGTGCGCCCCGTGTCTATTACAGTGAGAAATGCAGCTTCATGAGGAGCTTGCACAATGCACCCTGCCCCTACGGAAGATTTAAAATGCCAAAAACAAATCCACACACAAGCAAAGCAGGTGTGTGCTGCCTTCCGTGGGTCAGAATCACAGAATGCATTAGAAATTGATTTGGGCATTTTTAACCTTCCACAGCCTGCTGGGGAGCACTGTAAGAAATAAAAGCTTATCATAATTACCTAGTAATCCCTATACGAGCAGGTTGGTGGTTGGAGGTAGGGTCGGGAGGTATCTCAGGGTTGGATTTTACAACTTTTGGTCTTTTTTTTCCCCACTTATTACATTCCTATAAAATCTGCTTGCATATTAACACACCTCTGATCCTGCTTCATTCATCCTTCTGACAACTCCATGTCAGAGGCCCATTTCAGTCGTCCTCCAGCGTTTCCGTCTTGATCTCATTCCTGATATTCCGCCCCGCCCCTTCCACCGGATTGGCCAGGGCGTGGCTGCCGTGAGTGACGGCCGCCTTCTCCGAACCGATTGGGTCCTGGGACTCGGACAGTGCGCTGTGTACGGTGGGCTCGTCCTGCAGGGAGGGCGACGGGGGAGACCAGGACACGCCCGTCAATCTGGAACCTTCCGCCTGAGGGCCCGCCCCGGACACCAGGGAGCGGCCAATCAGAGACGGGCCCCGCTGTCCGGACAAGCCCCCTCTACTGAGGACGGAAAACCAGCTGGGGAGCAGCGTGGGTACCTGAGCGTGGAGCGAATGAATTACAGAAATGGTTTGTACATCACCTGCAGCGAGGAGCCTGTGTGTGTGTGTGTGTGTGGGGGGGGGGCTGTACCTGGGTTGGAGAGGTCAGGTCAGCGCGACTGAAACCAAACTGCTTGGCTGAAGCCCTCTTGTCGAATAAGGACACCTCGCAACCCTGTGACAGAGCAGCACACGGTTTACCAACGAGCAGGTCCTTCCACTGACACAATATGGGACTAAATGGAAGGTCCAAACGGCGTGCACAAAGTGGATTCAGAACAGATTATTTCTCACTTTTTACTCGGTTTACTGTCCCGGAGGCTGCATTCCTTCCAGCTCAGCTTACCTGGTCAGGGAAGTCGTTGCCGTCCACCTCGTCGCTGTTGGACTGACCGCCTGGACTCTGAACCTCGATGCCGTGGCTCTCCAAGATGGCTGCTTCTTCAAAAACACAAACCTCATCATAGCATATCGACCTCAAGCGGCGCGCTGGGCGAAGAAGAAGAAGAAAGCGACCCGCCAGCGCCGCTGTGTGTGTGTGTGTGTGTGTTCTTACAGGGATAACACACATTGACTTTAAAGTATCTGCTTCATGTGAAGGTAACCACACACACACACACACACACACACACACACACACACACACACACACACACACACACACACACAGACAGGGATAGACATTACCAATGTTGGCGCGCCTCTTGATGTCTTTGCGGCGGTTGGCAAACCAGTTGTAGACCTTCAGAGACGTTACCCTCTCCAGATCAGACAGCTTCTTTCCTGCAAGACACGCACACACACACACACACACACACACACACACTTCATTCTCGCCCTGCGAGTGCTTTTGAAGGCTCAGTCAAGCGTGTCTAACGTCACTGGTCGGAAAGTCACTTCGCAGCAATGCGAGGTTCTGACTCTGACAGATATCTGATGATGCTGCATTTTCTGAATTAGGAAGCAATGCTGGTGCTTCTTCCTTCAACATACATCTTTCCATGCTCTGTTAAAGCATGGCAAAAAAACACCTTTGGGGAGGGGGAGGGGGTTCCCCATTATAAAAAACAACAGAACAATTATATAAACAAACTGTCATTCCAAACAGACACAACTAGAAATAACCATGTAGTTGCATGTGGACCGCGTGGCTCCTTCACAGAGCAGGTCTGTGTCTCAGCTCAGTGCCAAAAAGGCAAAGGAAATAAAAATGTACAATAAGGATCATTTCAGTCCAAGGCGACCCTCCCTGATTTGACTGACCTGGTTTCTGAATGACGGCGTTGCAGGCGGTGGCGATCTCCTCCCTCTTCGCTTCATCAGGGTACTGGTTGTCAATGAAGTAGCTGCGCGCACACACACACACACACACACAGTTATAATCGCAAAGCCAAATAAACACCACACGGTGTCACACCCCCCTCCTCACCTCTCCATGACAGCCAGGCACTCCTTCCTCCAGGTGAACCTGCTGCCGCGCCGCAGACGAAAGCCCCCGGGGGGCGAGCCGAACGGAGGCGGGGCTTGCTGCCAGTCCATGACGTCCTCCAGGGCCAATGGGGCGGCTCGCATGGCCAGAGTGGCACCTGAAGGCACCAACACATGACAGGATTTGGAAAATCTGTACGCTGCATCATGAGGTTGCGATGACAAAAAGTTATGAATTAACATTAATAAGACTCTTGTTTATCTTAAGTGAAGAGGTCACTCTGGTCCGCCCTTAGAATACAAGGTTTAGCAGCACAGAATTCCTGTGTACAAATCATCTTCACCCTTTGTTTACAAAGAAGAGTTAAAACTCAAGGCGTGGGGGAACATACATGATGTGTGACACTTTGGGGACACGGTGGACTAAGACAGACATTATGTACAATCTGAACAGGCTCCTTTCTTTGTACATTCCACTGTGTTGGTCTCGACTTAAACAATGTCGCCATTGTTAACAGCCTCTAGTTCCTGTAACCGGGGACATCTCAAGAAGCCCATACAAAACACACACACACGTCCCACGGCTTCCTTTTCTGTCCGGACGGACTCTTTGACTGCGATGTACGTGCAGCTCTCTGATACGTCCTCCGCTGTCACACCGAGACTCACCTCGCCTGGTTCATGTGGAAACCACAGCTATGAATACCAATGAACTGAGGTCCAATTGCGTTCTCTGCTCGGGTGTACCGGCGCTTTCTGTCTGGGGCGTCTGTGGTCCTGATCACAATGTGCAACATGTGTTGAACAGATAACAAGCCCTCCCAGTTCTGCCCTAGTAGGGATTGTCCTGCTAAGTCTGAATGGATTGATTTCCGCTCAGTCAGCGTTAAGGGAACGCTACGCTGGTTATTGACAGGGTTTCTTTTACAAAGAGGGGGGTGGCGTTACCGGGGTTGGACTTCTCCAGCTGGTACCAGCGAAAGAAGGCCCGTTTCTTCTGCTCGCTGAGGTCCGATCCCTGCTGCAGGAGCCAGTGGGAGATGCGGCTCTGACTGATCCCTGGAGGGGGGAGCAGGGCACATCTGTACGGTCAGGAGGCACGTCGACGCTCTCTTGTGGCGAAGCGCGGAGGGCGTCGACACTCACCGGTTACCTGAGCGACCACGGCCTGGGAGATCCGCCTGTTCGCCAGGAAGGACTTGATCTCCTCTTTGATCACAGCGCTGTCCCTCCTACAAGCAGAGGGAAAAGTACTGACATCTGACCATCTGACATTACACTCAGTGTACATCAGCACCAGCTGTGATTCTGCAATCCTCACACACACACACACATACATATTCATGGCAGCAGTTGCTGAGTCTGAATATGTGCAGGAATCAGGGGCCACACGCTGCTGTAATATCTGCTGCTTTCTGCTACGATTTCATCTTCACACCCTCAAATCAATATGGCTCTGATTGCTGCTGTCTGACTGCAGACTACAGATGAGGGGCACTACTCGGTGTGTGTGTGTGTGTGTGTGTGTGTGCAGTATTTGTAAGTATGCAGGCATTAATCCATGAATGCTTCAGCTACAGCAGAGATGTCGACCATCCAGCCGGCTCTAAAGCCACATGTTCCCTTGTGATGTAAAAGATAATCACAATAATCATCATATCAGGGGTCCATTTCTAATCCAACGGCTCTAAATGCAGTTGTTGGTGCTTGTACATTTCAGTATGCCTCTCTTTGATTGACATAATTAGGTTTGTCGTCACTCTAAGGAAATGCTGCAAACTACGAGTGCAGTTTGCAGACCTGTAAGAACCAGTCTATGCATTGGAGAAATGTCCTTCAGTTGAGAAACCGTGTGGTCTTACCTCATCAAGTCTTCCACCTTGTCGTCAACATCGATGTCCTCCTCGCTGGTCTCAAACCCGTAGCCCGGCGCCGCCACGCCGCCGCCAACCACGGCGAGAGGAAACCGGGGCGGGGACAGCTTCCCGTTGCCGACGGCGGCCAGGCCGTTCTGGACTACCGCCGCCATGGCGACCGGCGAGGCCGCCGGGATCGGCGGAGGCGGGGAGGCGTTGTCGAAGTTGTTGCTGTTGGGGGACAGCGAGAGCCGGTTGTTGGGGAAACTTGTCTGGGTGGAGGTGGAGGTCATGGAGGAGGAGGCGATGGCGGCGCTGCAGGAAGACAAGGAGGAGGAGGGAGGCGCGTAGGGAGGTTTGTGGGTCAGCTTGCGTCCATGTTGGCGGTCCAAGTGGTCCAGCGTGTCCAGGGCGTGGAGGACCTCCGTCTGCCTGATGCCGGTCCTCCTTAACCTCTGGAGGAGGTCTATCTGCTCGATGGTGAAACGAGGCTCCTCGCACTGCTGGAACATCCTGGAGGACAAGAAGGACAGTACGGCAAAGATCAGCTTCTACGCTGCTGCAAACGGATCGGGTCCCGTCTACACCCAGGAGGAACCTTACGTCCCCGTCTGCTCCCTACGCCAATCAGCTCGCTGCTCCCTGGCAGAGAGCTAAACACGCAACGACGTCCAGAATGAGCCCCCCCCCGATGACAGCATCATGACAGAAAAAGGAAAATGTTACAGAGAAACTGGCAGGGATCACAAAACCAAATCCGGGACTTATTTCCATTACGGTGCGTTGTTCCATCGGTTCATCCTCGCCACACCAAGATGGAGACAGATATACAGCATCCAGAGCAGGGGACTCCCGTCTTACATACAGACCAAACCAAAGAAACAATACTATGCTATATAGGTTTTCGTTTATGCAAGAAAAAAAGGCATCACTGCATTAAAATGTCCATTTCTTTACTGGATTGTGAGCCGTGTGAAAGATGAAGTGGCATCTAATGGTGAGATTGCAGATTGCAGCAAACTGAATGCACCTACATACATTTACACGGCCTTCATGTAGGGACAGGTATCTTTGGGATAGGTTTACTACTAGGGGTTACTCTCATCTATACTCTGTTCTTAGAATTGCTTTTTAAAAACAACTAAATATCAGGTGAACAGGTATTATAGTAAATAATGTTACAGCAACAGAATGAAGAACACAAACGTATCGGCTGGTATCAGTGATTCCTCCCGTCTTCTCCCCCCTCAGCTGATTCACTGCCTGCAGGTATCGCTGGCAGTGGGAGGGGGGCAGCTTCATCTCTGCCAGCTGAGAAGCGTACAAGTACAAACTAATGCTGAGACTAGCAGCCACTTGTTGTTTTAGCTTGTTTGTATGAATAAAAAAACGCTTTTAGTCAAGCTAATTTGCTTGTGCTTGTGTGAGAGACAACAGACGGACCCCGTTGAAATAAGGTTGGATTTTTGTTACATTTTAACACTCACTGGACAGATAAAGTGTTCCATTTTTAATTTAAAATGTTTCATTACCTGGACGTAATGTTGTTTCACATCAACCCACTGTGTGTGTGTGTGTGTGTGTGTGTGTGTGTGTGTGTGTGTGTGTGTGTGTGTGTGTGTGTGTGTGTGTGTGTGTGACGATTCCCACTTCAGAACAATAAATAGCACTATTAACGTCAGGACTCATCAACGGTCACCTCATAATCACACGCAGCGGGCCGTTGACACGGCGTTCCCGGCCCTCACAGGCAGTGCAACATGTCTGTGTAGATATGGACGGCTCGGTCTATGCTCACAGAGAACACGATAACTCAATGGCTCATTACACACTCCGAAGAGAGGATTTAAATAGCCAATAAATCCACCTGTGTGTTACACACTGTTCCTTTAAAAGGTCCTGTGCAGCCTATTAGATTGTTTTCCTAATCTTGCACAAATGGCTTTATTTGGTGTCAAAAAGACGGTCCCTTACGGTTCTTAAAACCTTTTGCAGGCAAAGCTTTGCTCTTGAAATACATTTAAACTTAAAAACTATCTGCAGTTGTCTTTTCTTTGATCATATCTATTGTTGATCTCTGGCGTAATCTGAAAATGTTGTCCTGTTATGCGTATGTAAAAGATGTTTTTAATCTCAATGTGACTTCCTGTTTCAATTAATGTTAAGATATACTGTGCAGAGGAAATTCTCACACACACACACACACACACACTGTGTCTTGCGCATAAATGCCTGCCATGAATCTTGTCAGAAATGGCGCTTGTTGTAAAGACGATTCGCATCTTCTTCCCCTGATTCATACATACATCTTGTAGTCATTGGTGACCTCTCTGCAAAAGCTGAGCTTCACATCCCCGTTAAGGAGGCAATCACAGAACAAAATGGAAGAACAGTCACATCTGTTAGCTTCCTGCCTGCAGATTTACCACACACACACACACACACACACACACACACACACCGACGTCAGGGCTCAGCAGCTGCTATTCAGATATACAATGCATTCCTGCAGATTAAATACGGCTTCAATCTAAGTAGATACGTCTCCCAGCCGTATAAGCACACAATGTGGCCCTCCTATTATGATGTATGGTATGTATTCAAACCAAAAACATGCTCGCTACATTGTGGCTTTAACCAACACACGGATTTCATACCATTTCAACCCATAATGCATCAGTCTTGATGATTTTCTTTCTGACGCCGAGGACAAACACGAGCTAGAGCCGAAAATCAAAGTCAGCATAGCATACGTGTCAACACTTATATAGAAGGGGGGTGGGTGAGGGTGTGGGGGTATGTGTGTGTGTGTGTGTGTCTCTCGGGAAAAATGCCAAAAGAATTTACATCTAAGGCTGCCAAGCTCCATACTTTCTCTCCCTGCTGCAGAGGATGAGTCACGCTATACGAGTTACGCCTGATACACGCGTTCCATACGGCTACATTAAAAGAATAAAGATGGGCTCGACTATTATGTTTTCAGTTCACAACAACCGATCGCTTTACAGTATTTCATTGCAAATTAACAATAACATGATTTCCATCATCTCGAGGTATTTATGGATCCTCGCTTAAGGTCTTTTTGAGCTCTTTACAGAACTGATGATACAAACACTTTGTAGAGAATTAGCACTTGTTCCTTTCATACCAAAGTCTGTGTGGTTTAGGCCACATTTATCCGAGCGTGCAAAGAACTGAATCAATGCTGGAAAAATGGGGTTATGATTTTTTATTGATTGTGGGAACCTTTGGTTAGCAATACGAATGTTTCAATTCAATTCATTTTATTTTGTATAGCCCTAAATTGCAAATTTGCCTCAGCCGGCTCTACACACATGCAACATTCTCTGTCCCAAAAGTACCCCAAAAACTAGAGGGGGGAAGACACCGTAGGAGGAATCCCTCTCCTGGTGCACAGACTACAAAGGATGTCATGTGTACGGATTGAACAGCGTAAAACATGTACAACACATTCCATTTCTACCACAGAAAGGATTCAAATACTGCGAGCAGTAGGCCAGGTGTATGACGACGACTCTAAGACACTGCGTTTCTAGAATGACCTGACTCCAGGTGCTCAACGTGCACTTGTTGTGAGAACTACAACAAGACAACAACAACAAATATAAAGGTGGCCGGATTCTGTCTAATTTGCGATGATCAAAAGGATCCGAGTGCAATTGACAGCACTGACCTGCCCCGACATACAGACTTCTCATCAAAACAGTGCAAAGTTCTGTCTCTGCTTGTTAAGACCCCCCCCCCACCCCCTCAGATGCATTCACTTGCCACTAAATTAAAAAATTAAAAAAGAGGCTAAATTAGTTGCCTTCATCCCTGTTCTGACCTCCGACATGACGCGCGTCTCCTGTGACGCGGTGTTTCAGGCGCTGACTTTAGCTCCATCGCTGGGAGTTTTATCGTTGGCTCCTACAGGAGCCGAGACGGCGCCAATGAGACCCGTTGGAGATGTGGCTTTGTATCGAGTACCGGCAGGAAAAGGCCCTTCAAAGACCTGCCCAATGACTGGTTTATGGTTCCAAAAATGGAAAATAGTACATTTCAGAATGTGGTGTTGGAGGGTGAAGACATGACACAGACTGTTCAATTCCTTCAGCGATCGGCAGGAAGTGTGTCCCAACGTGGAACCACACACACACACACACACACACACACACACACACACACACGTAATATTTGAACAGTTCCACTCAAATCCGGAGGTTTCATTGAGCAAGACACTGAACACCAACCAGCTCCAGCTGCTCTGTCGCTGAACTTGACCTGACCTCTGACCTTCTCAAACACAATTAGCCATGACATTGTGATCCATCAATGAACTCTGGGATCGTCTCTGTAGGCTGCAACTTCACTCTTTACCTCCCCGACAAACCCCAAAGCACGCAAGCAGAGGCTCGAACTTGGTTGTTCAGTCAATAGATGCGGAACTAACGTTGTAGATGTTTGCCTGGAACCTGCGACCTAAGATCCTCCACCAGACGTGGCATCGCATCCCGGCTGCAGACATGCGCCAGCTCAGCATTTCATTTACAGCAAGCAACTTTAACTGTGCCCGGCCCCGACATTTAACCATGGATTAAAACAGCTGGATCAAATGCCGAGGCGGCCCCGATGCAAAGCGATCCCTCGACCGACTTTCACGCCTGATCCCATTGGAAAAACTGGGATTTTAATCCCCCCCCCGGCTCCGCGAGGAGCAGCACGCCCGACATGGCGTGTCTTTGGACGTTTTTGTGGATGGCGAAGGACAACCTGTCAATCCGGCGTGTCTAAAATAAACTTAGCCTTTCCACGCGCCACGGAACGCGGTGTTTGTGACGCTCGGTCCCCGCGATGACCGCGGTCGCGAGCGTTGTGGACACACGGGAAAAGTTGACATTGTGTTGGACGAACTGTTTGTTGGTGCCGAATCACAAGCCGGCTGTTTATCGTCGGGCTGAGTGAACGTGAACAGAACCCCGCGGAGCCGAACGCCGCAGCGCATTTCTTCTCTCTGGCTCTGTGTTTTTGGGGGGAGTTTTGAGTCATCACCGCGCGGAGAAAAGGAAACGTATCGGGCAGCGGGATTGCTTTAAGGCGGCGGTAGTGGGAGCAGCGGGACCGAACTCACCTTAATATCCCAGTCCAAGAGCCTCCGCAGTCGTGTGTCTGACCATATATCTCTCGCCTCGGGACACACGGACGCTGACAGTCTTCCCAAAATGTCTCCTCTGTCTCTAATTGGGTTTCAATCCTCCGTCAGACGGATTCGCCTTTTGTCCGGCAGACAGGCGCCATGTTGACACAATGACGCAAGGAACGATGGGAGTCGCAGTTTGCAGAACTTACTGTACGCGCGGCCGGTTGGCAGAGCACACCTGGAACAACTGGACGTCTATGCAAATATCAGCTTATGCTCCCTCACGTGTGTTGACAACGAGGGACGCGACATGAGCGTGTTTCTGTTAATATGTCTTTGTTCATGTTGAATACTTTGGAGCGCTTAGGGTTAGGGAGGTAATTCCTTCAGAATCAACTCCAACCTTCCTTTTCCCAAATTGCCTTTTCTTTATCCATGTGTTGCATGCATTGCAGTTTACCCATTTAGATACTATTTTAATGATTATCCAGCAGAATTAAAAATGATTTAATTGTTGCTATAAGTCCTTCAGAACTGCACACGATGGAACCAGACGGTGGGGGGGGGGGGGGGGTCATAGCATTACACAATGAGCAGAAAGCACAGGGGCAGTTTTGTGGGTGATCTGAAGCTGCTCGGAGGGTCTTAACTCCTTTACAGAAAGTGCCAGTAGTGTGTTTCAGGAACGGAGAGAACTGGGTGACCCTTCGCTAGACCAGTGACTTGAGCTCATTACACAGAGCGCATTCATTATAGCTGCTGAATCAGTGATAAATTAACCGCTGAGAGACCATAGGAGTACAATTATCAACCTGGCGGGTTAAAGTACTGCAGTCCAGCGGTGCTGACCACAAATAATGTGGTTTGTTACATAACTTTTAACCCTCCACAAGATGCACAACGTTCTATGTTCTATGTGTGCATTCACAGTGAAATCCTTTTACCACATAGTAACACACCTGGTCAATGATGACAGCATTTTATTTATTGGTAGAAAAAACATGAATCTACAGTCTGGTATAAAATATAAAAAATAAATGTTACTGACAACTAATAACTACTGTAACTATAGTAGTGTCAATCACAAACAGCAGTGGTAAAGTAACAGAGAGGTCTGTGTGTGTGTGTGTGTGTTCAGGAGGGAATCCAGATGTTGCCGTTCGTGTCGGGAGCCTGGCTGTACGGAATGTTCCAGATCCAAGGCTGATCTGAACAAAGAGAGACAAGAGGCCGGTCACATTGTTTCATAACTTAAAATCGGACAAAAGTTGCAACGGCAGCATGATGTCGTCCTCATTGAGCGTTTGAGTGGCGCAGCAGAGCACGCCCCACACAGAGGTAATCAACAGCCCGGGACCCAGAGATACGTGACTACTCAACTAATCATACTTTACAGTTTTAAACTCTTTCACCCACTAGATGTCACACTAACTGCAGTTCCCCCGGCCTTGTTCGCGGATGTGACGTAAACACGGTGGAGTTCAGTAAAGCACTAAAACCCAAGTATTAAAAATGAGTCATTGTCATGTCATCATTTTCAGAGAGAAATGAGTGGAAGCGGCGTACGAGGCCGTGTGGTATTTTAACCAACAGAAGAATCCGGTCCCAATATAAATAAATACAGAAACACTTCTGTTCTGTACCTTCAGGAGAGTAGCAGGCGGGGGGGAGGTCAAAGGGCACAGGGAAGCCGCTGGATGATGAGGAGACAGGAAACGGATTTCTTTGAACTGGAAATGTCTTCATGTTCTGAAAAGAGAAAACCAGACGTCACTCTGTAAATGTTCCCTGTTTCGTGTGTGGGTCCGTGTGTTGCTCTGTGTGTTGTTCCGTGTGTTGTTCTGTGTGTTGGTCCGTGTGTTGCTCTGTGTGTTGTTCCGTGTGTTGTTCCGTGTGTTGTTCCGTGTGTTGTTCCGTGTGTTGTTCCGTGTGTTGCTCTGTGTGTTGTTCCGTGTGTTGTTCTGTGTGTTGGTCCGTGTGTTGCTCTGTGTGTTGTTCCGTGTGTTGTTCCGTGTGTTGTTCCGTGTGTGGGTCCGTGTGTGGGTCCGTGTGTGGGTCCGTGTGTTGGTCCGTGTGTTGGTCCGTGTGTGGGTCCGTGTGTGGGTCCGTGTGTGGGTCCGTGTGTGGGTCCGTGTGTTGGTCCGTGTGTTGTTCTGTGTGTTGTTCTGTGTGTTGGTCCGTGTGTTGTTCTGTGTGTTGGTCCGTGTGTTGTTCTGAGTGTTGGTCCGTGTGTTGTTCTGAGTGTTGGTCCGTGTGTTGTTCTGAGTGTTGGTCCGTGTGTTGTTCTGTGTGTTGGTCCGTGTGTTGGTCCGTGTGTTGTTCTGTGTGTTGGTCCGTGTGTTGGTCCGTGTGTTGTTCCGTGTGTTGTTCCGTGTGTTGTTCCGTGTGTTGTTCCGTGTGTTGGTCCGTGTGTGGGTCCGTGTGTGGGTCCGTGTGTGGGTCCGTGTGTGGGTCCGTGTGTTGGTCCGTGTGTTGTTCTGTGTGTTGTTCTGTGTGTTGGTCCGTGTGTTGTTCTGTGTGTTGGTCCGTGTGTTGTTCTGAGTGTTGGTCCGTGTGTTGTTCTGAGTGTTGGTCCGTGTGTTGTTCTGAGTGTTGGTCCGTGTGTTGTTCTGAGTGTTGGTCCGTGTGTTGTTCTGTGTGTTGGTCCGTGTGTTGGTCCGTGTGTTGTTCTGTGTGTTGGTCCGTGTGTTGTTCTGAGTGTTGGTCCGTGTGTTGTTCTGAGTGTTGTTCCGTGTGTTGTTCTTACAAAGGCAGAGGGCACGTAGAGGACTCCCAGCTCGTATGAGCGGACCATCACCTGAGTGTTTTTCTTCTCCAGCGCACCCCAGGCTGCTTTGGACAGGTTGGCACTGAAACACACATTGAAATAAACAAGGTGTAATACGCCATATTAATCATCATACAATTATCACTTTTTTTTAGTGGGATTGTATTTCAAATTAATCTAGAACGCAGAGCTGCTGGCAGCAAAAATGGACTAAAAATTGTTGATTTATAATTTAAAAAATGGATTTATATAAACCATAAAAAAGACAGTGAAGAATGAAGGAAGAACAGTGATAATCTATTTAAAGTTTTTCATAATGCATTTACATTTATTTTTAACTTTATTGGAACCATTTATTTAAGGGTTACCACAACAGTTCCAGCAGTAGTTAACATGTAAAATATAAGCGAACCAGCGTGGAAATGTCATGTACAAATACGCAGCAAATGTAAAGCTGGAGCGCAAACACACACCTTGTGACGAGGAACCAGGCCAGCTGAGAGAAATCCGGTGACGCCCGCATGTATGTCTTGATGTGTGGCATGGCGTGACTCCTTCCTGTTGCAGTGGCCTTCCAACGGCTACACACACAGACACACACACACACATCTGTAAAAATGAACTTGGAATGTATACATGTGAATATGGCTGTATCAACAGTTACGGACTAAGCTTAAAGTGACCAAATTAAAGCGATTAAAGTGTGTGTAACCTCGTTATAGTGCATGCTGCTACTTGGGTGTGATACGGGGATTGTGAATTAAAAAAGGAGGACGTCATGACTAGCCAACCAATTTGAATAGAGGTTGATAGAAGTGAACTTACTGGAAGAAGGCGTGGAGCCAGAGTTGTTTCTGAGCCGTCTGGACGCTGTAGGGCAGAGAGCCGCCCGCTGGAGGACGAAAACGTTCAGCAGACATCATCAGACGCCAGATCAATGGAGACATTAGATGGGTACGAACAACAAAACAAAAAAAGTAGACTGAAAGACTCTAAAAGTGATCATGCTGTGCATAGATTAAAGGCTGTGACCTTTAAAACATTAAACATTACAAACTATTTCAATTTTGAAAGGAAGAAATACAAATAAAAAACATTGCTCACCCGGATAACCTTCTAAACTGGTCCTCACATCTTCAACTGCTGGATACACCTGCAAAAGATGAACCAATCACCAAACACTATAGGTTATATCTGGTTTTATCTGTATATATAGAATATCTATCTATATCTATATGTGTTTTATTGCGTATAATATACGCGAAATATGAAAAAGTAAAAATATATACGCCGTATATATTTTTACTTTTTTATATGTAAGAGAAAGGAAGTAATACTTATTTTTTTAATGGTCATGTAGTCTCACTTTAATTTATTTCTGTCTTAGACAGTGCATTAAATGTAAGAAATAAGTCAGTATTGCCAGCAGCCAAGTGGGTAGGGTTTAACTTTTTTCGATTGTCTTGCCGGAAGGATATGTGAAAACTATCGACCACCATAAAGGCTGAGGCAAATGCCATCTAGTATCTAATACCTCCATTAGACAACATAGCAGCATCAGACGCAGGCTAAACCAATTTACATCATATCATCTCTCCCCAGCTTTGAATGCTGCACCGAACCATCGAGGCTGGAGTGTGTTCTGCAGGAACATACCAAGTGCAAGGGGGGGTCTGTACGAAGAGAGGAGTTCCCCAGCGTGGTCATAGTGCGCTGAAATTCCCCCGTCAACCATTTGGTCTTATCCGGTCCCATTGAGCCGATGCTGGAGAACTGGCCAATCACAGGCCACCTCTCCTCCCCGGGAACAGGATCTGTGTGCGCAGCCAACAGCTGAGACAACGACAAGGAGAAGAAGGCCCAGTTACACAGCACGTTGTTACCTTTCTTCATTTAAAGTGCTGCGAGTGCCTCTGGAGGTCACCTAGCAACGATTAGATGCTGTTAATTAAGGCTTGAGGCCTTCTAATCGGTTTGGGGGAGAAATCTTTACCTTCCTCAGCCTCAGGTGGCCCCATCTCTCCATGTCCGAGCCAACATATCTTCCCGGTGTCGAGCCGACCAAATAAACCCTGACGACAGAAGATATGCGAGGAACAAAAAGAGTCAATCGAGATTGCTGCGCTGAATGTGGCAGGGCCATCGTTTAGCTGAACGTTTCTTCTATACCCAATTCAGTTATGGTCATCTGACAGCTCCCATCAGAGTACATAAGATCCGGAGCTGCATAGGGGTCTCTGTGCGTGTCTCGTGCTTACCGGGCCTCTGACAGGTCGTGCTCTTTGATTCTCAGGATCCACTCCTCCAGTTCTGGTGCTCGATACGACGCCAGGTACTCCAGCAGGTCCCTCTTGAAGAAGGTCGGAGACTCACCTGCACTTTCGCCGGAGCCCTCTGGTAACCGTGGAAACACGGGGCTCATCCACATCCTGGTTGGGAAATGATATTTTCAGGGGGAGACTGGAAACGATGGGGCACTAGCATCGTCCCCAAGTGGGACGACCTCATCTTTTCCTCGGAAACATTCCCTTCTACAGCGGGCGGACTCACCCTTGTGTTTTCTGGTACCAGTCGGCTCTGATGAGGTTGGAAGTCATAATGATGACTCTGAAGCCTTCCTCGTACCACAGCAACATCATCTTCCTGCAGTGACACACATGTCTCTGCTTTATAGGGCACCAACAAAAAGGCCGGTTAAATCTGCAATGTACGTCTCGTCAGAGGAAAGCTTACGTGTGGTGGGTTCCAAAAGCAATATCCAGCTTGGCCTGTCAGGGAGAGTGCATCAGTCCAATTGGAAAGGGAAAATCTTGGACCTTATTAACAGGACCCAACTGTGTCCTATGGTGGAGAGTCCGTACCTGGCAGAAGCGGACATGTGGATAAGATGTAGCCTGCTGGAGCAGCCGGGCCTTGGCCTCCCGCTTATCTCCGTGCACGATCAGAACTGGGCGGTCCCTGTGAACGCCACGGCGATCTCCTTTAAACTGTGAGTCACCTTTAAAGAAAAGTCCAAACTAACTCCTCCAGCAAAGCAGAGGCAGAACCTACCTGAACTCTGATGGGTACTGCTTAACCATCCAGGCAATATCGAAGCAGTAGTTAAACTACGAAGAAAGAGAACAATTGTGTGAATGTAAAGATTCCCCTGTGACCCTGATAGGAAAGATGGACACAGCAGTCATTCGAAAGAATTTGAAAGGAACATATTTCAGTGTGTCCCGAGGCGAGTGTCAGTGAGTGTGAATTCCGAGAGATTTTCAGAAAAGGTCACTAAACGCATGAAGAATCCTCAGCAACTCAAGAAGGTTAGATAAGTTCTGCTATCTGACTAACAGACTCACATTGTCATGCAACCACTATGGCTAAAAAATAACTCTACTCACCTGAACGGACTCTTTCAGGGTCCCAAATAATGGCGAGAGAATGTCTAGATGTAAGGAAAAGTGAAGGTTACCAGAATGTAATGTCTAAAAGAGGGGTGACGAGAGGTTGCAGCTGTAGGCTGAAGGCAAAGACAGTGAACTAGGACCTTCACCTTCAGAGGGTTTCCTACCTACCGGGTCGACCTGATGCCATTTCATGAAATGACATAACAAAAAAGAATGAACCCACCAGCAGAGCCACACTCGAGTCATTCAAAAATAATAGAAATAAGAGGCCTCCACCCACCCAGAAAGCCTTCTTAGCTTTTCCTTCACTTTCTCTCTGTTCCACAGACTCAGACTGGGAGCTTCCTGTCACAACCATCTCTCTACTGCTCGTCGCCTAGCAACGCTACTGGACGGATGAAGATGATTTGGAGTGGATAAGTGATGTCCGACAACTTGTCGGTCTGGGTTCTACACTTGCAACATTGAGTGATCAAAAGCAATGTTTCATTGTTACCCTAACTAACCTATATGCACCACATGATCCCAAGTGAAGCTCTTCTCACCTCTGATGTGCAGAGCCCCGCTGTTGTACTTCCTGTCCAGACCTGTGACCTTAGTGAGGTAAAACCTGTAGGTGTCATCCAGACAAGGAACACTGGACTCAAAGAAGTCCTCCGGGTCGTCGACGTAGAGGCGACCGTAGGGACTCGGAGGGCGCTCGGTCTCCGCCTTCTGTTTCTTCTTCTTGGGGCTGGGAGGGGCCTTCTTACCGAGGCTCTTCCTCTTCACATCTCCATCATCATCGTCGTCACTGTCTGAGAGAGCCCAGCCCGAGCCGTCCGACGGCTCCTTCTTCCGCTTTCCAGCCAAGGACGGACTGGTTTCAAACTTCACTGGACTCAACTGGTTAGTCAATGGCGACTGTCTGGCCTCAGAGCCAACGGCGAGTGAGGATGCAGCGGGGGGGTCGACCGGTTCTGGTTTCACCTCCACAGTGGCTGCCACCGGTTCCAGTTTGGGGCCGGGGGGTGAGCTGTGACCGGACGCAGCGGGTCGGGGGGGCCCTGCAGTTGTAGTCCCAGAGAGAGGAATCGCCTCGTCATCATCCTCGCTGCTGGAGACGGTCCACTTGCCATGTTGAGTGTCCTGATCCATGCCTGGTCACAGACGCAGAGAGGTCAAGCATCAGAGGGTGAGCCTGAAGGAAAGTCATGCTGGATGGCAGCTAGACAGACACAACTGGAAGAGGTCCAGAAATGATTCTACCAATCTGGTGGCGATCTGTGACACTTCGGTGTTTATGAAAAAGAACCAGACAAAGGATTTTATTCTTAATGCTGACTGCAGCTGGATAAGTGACAGTATATCAGCATTTAGGTGCATCCTATCTATTCCGAATTAATGCGTTAAGAACATGCAAACTACTGGATCTACGTGTAAAGTGTATTAGTATTTATTTACTACATGCGTAAATCTGAAATAACCTCAAAGCATGCTTCGGAAAATTCGTTGTAGAGCAGGAAAACTATACATTTAGACGCAAATGCACAGCAATAAATAAGCGTTTTTACTGACGATTAACGGTACACTGCAATGAAGAGTAATCAAAGGATACAAGTTCTTCAATTTGCAAATAATTAGACGATATCACTGTGTTATTGTGATGAAGAGCGTAAATGACGTAATATGAAGTGATACTTGCTTTACCAAGTCTGATAAGTGAGGAGCAACACAAGTATAGCGACTCGCATCGATACACCTCGAAGAACCACAGTGCATGCGGTGCAACCGGAACACGTGTCCGGGTCGAAACTCTCCTGCTTTTCCCTCTAGTTCCGCCTGCAAATGTAAATACAAACCGTTAATGTAGATGTTTGGGGCATTTCTCGCTGTTTAAGAGTGTTTACAATGCGAGCAGATTAATCGACTGGAGAAGTGACTGAACAAATTGGCAAACGAACCTATAATGAAAAAAGAGAGGCCTAAAAACCCAACTTCGCTGTTATAGTTCGGGGTGAAAACACATTGAGGGGGGTAAATGATGTGAATTAAAGACTTGTTGATGTCCATTGACTTTCACTTTTCAAATGGAATAAAGAGGAATAGGTTTCTAAAATAATTTGCCATCTGCGAAACAAAAACTAAACAAAATGTAAACAAATGTGGACATTTAAAATGAATCTTGTATTAAACTGCATTATTATGGTTATCTTTTGTACTCTTCAGTACAACTATAACAAGTCATTGTGTCTCAGAGGAAACTGAGAATCATTCCTCCGCTGCAATCCATCCATCTTATTGTCATTATTTCAGCGCACAACGGCGGCAACCGCCGGACGACGCTCTTACGGGCAGTAAAAAAAAAGCTGTCGTGGTCCATCAGATGGAGGTTCTTGGAGGGTCATTAAATATGTCATGCAACGGATCCTGCACAATCCAAACTAAAGTATTTTTGGAGGGGATCCCCACTTAGCAAGACATGAAGCTGCCGTCTCAGCCAGACTTGTGCAGAATACCCTCCTCCTCTTTTATGTATTTGTATTCTGTGACTGTTCATACTCCTGAACAGATGGAGGCAGTATTGATCACCAGCGAGTTGTTGGCTAGCTTGTCTTAGCTCTTCTTCTCTCTTCCACGCCGCTGTGTGGTTCTTGTTAGGTTAGCGTGCTCCTCAGTGTCTGAAACAGTGAACCTGTGTGGAAGAAGGATTTCACATTATGGCGTTAAACCTCACCATCAACACAAGCAATCCGCCTCTAGGTGAGTTGCAGCCTGCCACCCCTGAATAAATGCTTCTTGAAAGAATCGTGTGCGTGCGCTTAGTTGGCTTGCTAGCTGTTAGCTAGCGCGGCTAGGTGTCACCCGTAAGACCTGAGGCACTTTCCGTTTGGAAAGATATCCTTTTAACAATATAAATAGCTGCGTCCAAGGGAATTAAAGACGCTGGACTAACTTGCTCATTACGATTAGTTTGACGCATGAAATCTGAAAGACGTCATTACAAAATTTGCGTTAGTTACTTTTTTGTTTGTAATTTTGTAATTAACGTATTTAACTGCATCCAACTGTAAAGATAGCCGATGTTAGCACCTCGATGTCTGCCTGATGTTTATTATGTTTGTTATTGTGTGAACAAGTAACGACTGTAATGTATGTTTTAGCCCTATAGCAATTAAAGTACCGTAGTATTGCTTTACGTCCATATAAGTTCACATGGGCGCTAGCTAGCTAATGATAGAACGCAGCACTAGCTCTAAAGCTTAGCTCATGACAGAACTGCACTAACGTTATATGAGCTTTAAAGCTAACGTTAGCCAACCTGTCGTCGTGGCACAACAACATGTGGACAGGTTGTTAACATGCCATTTTAGTGAACGCAGAGACATTACTCTACATTTTCAGCTTTTCCACTTTCGTCATGGGAAGCATATGAACAAAATGTAAGGCAACGACGTACACAACGTCTAAACGAACTGGCAAATAACACAAGTATAAACGATACGTATCACAGGTGACAGCTGCTGAACAGCGCCCCGCGCGTCTGTGGTAGGAACAGCAGGCTGATGCAAGCGCGTTGAAACATGCAGGCTATGGATATGTGAACGTCATAGAGGCTGAGCCTCAACGAAATCATTAGTCCTTTTCATAATCAAAGGTTTATTTTATTACCTGTTAAAATGTTATGGGTTGCCTCACTTTTTTTCTCATAGCAGAGAATGGGCAAGGGAGCTTCTCAGGATTTATTTATTTATTTATGCTTCAAACTAGTGTCCCACTTATGTATTATTGTCAAGTCAATGGCATCACAAGGGTTTTTATTCAAAGCCACTCAAATACTGATGGCAGTGGGCGACCACCTTTATGAATCCAAACCAGGTCCATTTGCCTTTGACATAACTCTTCTATATTGTCTGAACAAGGTTGACCGCTGCTGGTTAAGGCTGCTCTGCCATGTTTACACAGACTCGCAACCAACTACACGCTGAATTATTCTCCTCTGTCCTGCAGGAGTGCTGCTGACGGCAGAGCATGTGAAGGGCATTGTCCAGGTTTCAGTGGCGGAAGGCAAGGACACACAACTTCACGTCTCCGAGTAGGTGACATTGTCCGCAGTGCTTAATAAGGTTCAAAGGCGTACTGCAGAAAAAGCTGTGCACATTTAATGTTATGCATTGATTTTAAGTTCCCTTTCTCTCCCTCAGTTCGGTCCAGTTCAATGATGTCAACTCTATCAGTCGGTACTTGGCCCGGGTGGCTCCCGCTCTAGGTCTCTACGGAGCCAACATGATGGAGCAGACTGAGGTGTGTGTTTGCGCATGTTATGTGATTCTGATTCTGTTCTGTTTGGGGATCCTTTTCCCTCATTTAAGATCCTGTGTGCTACCTGCAGGTCGACCACTGGTTGGAGTTCAGTGCTCGCTGTCTGTGTGGTCAGGTCATCCTGAGCAAATCACTGGGGGAGTTGCATAAGGCCCTTTCCCTGCGGACCTTCCTGGTTGGACATACCCTCACCCTGGCTGACTTGTCCGTCTGGGGAGCCCTGAAAGGTTTGTAGACCATACAAGATGTACCAGTTTAGATCAATGTATATTTTGACGTTTAGTGTCTCGAACCTTTAACAGTGAAACGGAGTGCTACAGATTGTGGTTGTTTCTCTGCAGGTCATGCCGGATGGCCAAGCCAGGGCGAATCCTTCTCCCACGTCAATCGCTGGTTCTCTTTCCTGAGCACGCAGGTTCCCTTCACTGCTTTGGGAAACAAGTTTGCCAGTAAGAAAGCTCCATTGAGCAAATCCAGCGTAAGTGATATTTCCGTCATTGAATGATTTCCTTATTCAACATATTTGTTATATGCAATACACGCTTTTATCTATTTAAATTGTGAAAACCTCATTTCTCCATCCTCTCAGATTCATTGGTGGATTTATTACGTTTGAGATCTGTTAAATCACATTAACTCTTTGTTTCACCTCACTGAAGCTCTTATGCTTTCTGTCCCTGATTGACAGTCTGATGACAAGAAGCAAGATGTTGGCAAGTTTGTGGATTTGCCAGGAGCTGAGATGGGCCAAGTGGTGGTTCGATTCCCTCCGGAAGCCAGTGGGTACGTTTTGATCTGGAAAGATTTATCTTATACATGGTCATTTAATAACTTTCTTAACGGCAATTTTCTCTCCGTCTGGGGCCAGATACCTGCACATCGGCCACGCCAAGGCTGCTCTGCTCAACCAGCACTACCAGATCACATTCAAAGGCAAGCTCATCATGCGCTTCGACGACACCAATCCCGAGAAGGAAAAGGAAGACTTTGAGAAGGTAAGACATGCCAATTAGTTATTCCCTTGCTACCACTGAGGATAAAGTACTGTTGCTTTATCATTCAGATAAAACATATTTCTACTTGTCTTTCCTGCTGCTCAGGTGATCCTGGAAGATGTTGCCATGCTCCAGATCCATCCGGACCAGTTCACTTACACCAGTGACCATTTCCCCACCATAATGGGATTTGCGGAACAGATGCTCCAGGAAGGCAAAGCTTACATCGACAACACGCCTCCTGAGCAGATGAAGCTGGAGAGGGAGCAGCGCATCGAGTCCAAATGCAGAAATAACAGTACGCCCGGGTTTACCAGTCAGTGAGTGTTGAAGCCACAGTGAAAATTTCTGAACTCTGACGATATGCCCCCCTCCCCCCGTATTCTCCTCTGTAGCGGTGGAGCAGAACATGAAGATGTGGTCGGAGATGAAAGCTGGTTCAGTGAGCGGTCAGACCTGTTGTATGAGGGCCAAGATCGACATGAACTCAAACAATGGGTGCCTGAGAGACCCCACCCTCTACCGCTGCAAGAACACTCCTCACCCTCGCACCGGAGGCTCCTACAAGTACTTCAATAAGGGAGGGGGCAAATTCTATTCTTCTCTATTAAATGATTTTTTTTTTTTTCTAAACTATCTGCCTCATTTTTTCCAGAGTCTACCCCACATACGACTTTGCCTGTCCCATCGTGGACAGTTTGGAGGATGTGACGCACGCCCTCAGGACCACCGAGTACCACGATCGGGACGAGCAGTTCTACTGGATAATCGATGCGCTGCGCCTCAGGAAGCCCCACATCTGGGAGTACGCCCGACTCAACCTCAACAACACAGTCCTTTCCAAGAGGAAGCTCACCTGGTTTGTTGACCAGGGATTCGTCGATGGATGGTAGGTGTAGTTTAAATATCTGGGAACTGATGCTTAGTTGTGTTTCTATTGGGAATCCACTTGTTCTGTTTCTTGTGTGTGGCCTTTCAGCACCTCCCTGCCCCCCTTAAACTTAATCTTTACCCTTAGTTTTTGAGCCCCATGTTCTCTTTTGAGTTTTCTCATCTCGTCCCACAGGGATGACCCTCGCTTCCCCACGGTCAGAGGCGTCTTGAGGAGAGGCATGACCGTTGAGGGTCTGAAGCAGTTCATAGCTGCCCAGGTACATCTGTCATGGAGCCTGGACTCCTCTCCAGAACATAGATGCGTGTTTATAATTCAAATGAAGAATATACAAGAGACTTCATTGTTTATATCTTTCCTATTCTATGGACCACATCATTTAAAAACTTGTTTTTCTTTAATCTGCCTCCTTCCAGGGTGGCTCACGGTCAGTGGTGAACATGGAGTGGGACAAGATCTGGGCCTTCAATAAAAAGGTATTTTTTTCTCCTTTGTCGTCTTGCATCTAAGCCTCGTCGTGTGAACCTACTTTTTCACGGTGATGACGAATAATTCTGACATTGAATGTGGCTCAAAGTACAAATAACGAAATAATATTGAATGGGTCCTTCTGTAGGCCATCCTTGACCATTTTTTTAATCACTGACGTTTGTCAAATGTGCTAGTTTGGAAGGTTAAGGGGTCGTTTAGTTGACCTGACTCGTATATTAGAGAGTTCTGAGGTTCAGAGGTTGGGTCGTGGGTTCCCTGCTGGCATGGCTTCTCTGTTTCTCCATTCTCATTCTGTTGGAACGCGGTCATTTGCTACCTTCACAACCTCACCCTCCAAATCAGCCACTGATGACACTGAAAACATCCAAAAAATAACCAGTCGCCACATTTCATGTCCCACATTTGAATGTAGTGATTTTTTTTGTGCCCATTTTCATCTGTCTGGACACCAGTGTTTCTTCCTCTGTGAGGCTTTCCTTGCTTGTTGCTGCTTCATCCTAAAGTTGAGTAAAAGGTGGGGAGCGTATAGTTTAAATGATGCCTATGAACAGAGGGTTAGGCTTATCTAATGCTATCGAAGGTTAGAGCCCTTAGCTTGAATTGAAAGAGGGACAGGCTGGCCTTCTGAATGCTGGGGCGCCATCGAGGACCAAGAAGTGCTACCAAAGGTGTGATGACCGTTGGTGTCATGATGAGACTTGGAGTGATGGTTGGGCTTCATATGCATGTTCTACTAACCCCTCTCCTCCATGCCCTCTTCAGAAATTTGCTTTTAATAGTTTTTCACAGTTGAATATTAAGGTCACCGGCTGAGTTCAGGGAACATGGCTGTGTATGTTCAGTGTTCATATTCTAGTTGCTAATCCGACCCTAAAAGAGGAGGGAGCAGCAAGGCATGGCCTGTTATCCGCAGCCCAATAAATATTTGCTGTTCCTCAGAGGTTAAATTGTCATCAGAGCAATGGGCTGTGGCTTCCCAGACAGATGCATTAGAGACGGAGGTTGTAGATGGAGGTTAAAGTCATGCTGTCTTAGGACAAAAGTCTGAAGTGGACGTAGGTGAAACTCTAGAAACAAACGGTAACCATTCTGTTGAGGAGAAATAATGTAAAAGTTCCATTCTATGTAAATGTGTCTCTCTTCCTCCCTCGCTGTATTTGACATTAAACAGCATCTCACTCTTCTGTTTCCAAGCTGCCAATTAGCTGTCTCAAGGTACTCCTCCACCTCCCGCTCTACCGCTCATTTTCACCCACTCCCTCCACGCTTTCGCCATAGCTGGTTTATCCGAAACGCCACCGACAGGTTTCACTGTTTTACCATCCGATCAGATGTGTCGTGCATCCAGGTGACTGGTTACCTGTCAAAGAACAAACCGTTAACAGGCCAAGGGAAGTTGTGTGGTAGGCAGTTTGATTTAAATACACTGGGGATTACCACAAGTGGAATTATCATCCAATCCTAATATTTGTATGTACTTGTCAGTTGTGTATCACACCATCTCTATCCAGGGTTTCATCACCATTTGATTCCACTGATAGACAGTTCATTATTATATTGGATTATTGCCCATACCAACTTTTAGCGACTTATTCTCCATCGGATTCAAACTGATTCTGAACAGTGTTGAAGGGTATTTAGTGAGCGGTGTGCTTGTAGTAAAGTAAATGTGGCGTTTCGAGGTGGAATGGAGGTGTGGAGGAGACATATTTTTGGTTCCGTTTTTTTATGTTCATGTTAAAAGGGAACCTGGCTTTTATCTGAAATAATGGATAAAAACCAGAAGTGACTCCTGGACGTCACGGTAGCTTTTCAGTAGAGAAAATACCACTAGCTCATATCCACCACCAACCGAGTTATGGGAAATATTTAACGTCCAGATGCTGTGACCTTCTGTGATCTGGAATGATTTTAAACTTAGTAAAATGACTGAGATTAAAAGAGCATTTTTAAAACGCAGGTGTGAATTTGCAAAAAACAGACTGGTACATAAACTGCTTAAAATATTTGAAAAATTCAAAAATTCGTCCTTCAACAAAGAGGATGTTGCCTGAATGTGCTCTCTATTAAATGAGCATGAAAGTGTAAACAGTTTTTGTTCTGGTTTTTATATTTTGAGTTTCTCAACTGGTTCCATTCCGTCAGCATCGGTATACAAGACTATTAGAATTAGTAGATGTGAAATTCTATTGTCCATTTAAGCATCAGTAAATCTGTGAGCCCATTTTTAGGGCTCTGAAACACTGGCTGGTAAAATAGTGAAAGTGTGACCAAAGAAAAGCTTGTTTCTCATGACTGCATACGATCGCATGAAGTCTGCTTTGGTGTCATGCATATGTTCGTGGCCGGGGTTATTTTTTAATCCCTTTTTGTTCTCAAAGGAAACCGTTTAGGAATTAAGCTGCATCCTTCTCTGCTTTGTCCTTTCATTGCTCAGCATTTTGTATGTAGACACGTTCTGCTGCCTCTTTTACTGATGTGTGTCTGTGTGTGTCTTGTGTTAGGTCATCGACCCGGTAGCTCCCAGGTACACGGCTCTGTCCGGCTCCTACGTGGTTCCCGTCTCCGTCTCCGAGGCAACGGAGGAGATGAAGGAGGTGGCCAAACACCCGAAGGTGGGAGCCACACTGTAATCCGCACACCACCCGCTTGTAATCCTCGTTTGCGAGAAATTCTGATGCAAAAAAAAATAAAAAATTGCTCATATTTTTGTTGCTCTCCATTAAAACTCCCATTTCCCTCTTTGCATTGTTTGCAAGACTTATGTTAACGGCTCTTACAGTGTGCAGAGCATTTAGGCTCCACATTTTAGAGCCTTGTATACAGGCAATGCGGTAAAGTCTAACATCAAGCTGCGCGTTCACGCCCCATGAAGAAGCTCAGTGACCTGTCTGACATTTCTATTGCAATACAAACTACACTGTACTGCAGTGTTGGACACATGGAGCTTTCAGGAGCTGTTGTAATTTTTTTTTTATTTTATGTCCTTCCAGAACGCAGAGGTGGGCATGAAGCAGGTTTGGTACGGACCTCGGGTTCTGGTTGAAGGAGCTGATGCTGAGACCTTCTCAGAGGGAGAGATGGTCACCTTCATCAACTGGGGCAACCTCATCATCACCAAGATCAACAAGTGCGTTTCATCGTAGCCAGACTCATCGGGATCGTAGGAGAGAGTTGAGTGACAGTAACCAATTGCACCCTTTCCCGCTGCTCAGAGGGCCCGATGCTAAGGTGGTCTCCCTGGAGGCTCGTCTGAACCTGGAGAACAAGGACTACAAGAAGACGACGAAGATCACGTGGCTGGCCGACACAAACAGTGCCCCCCTGCTGCCCACCATCTGCATTACCTACCTGCCTCTCATCTCCAAGGCCGTCATCACCAAAGACGACGACTTCAAGGAGTACATCAATAAAAACAGCAAGGTCCGCTTTGCGAGGTCTCGCAGCGAGTGTCACATTCCTCATTTTTCAATGTTTCCTTTTTCCTGATCGTCTCATTTTCATTTTCTCAGCTGGAGGAGAAGATGCTCGGCGATCCTTGTCTGCAGAGCCTGAAGAAAGGTGACATCATCCAGCTCCAGAGGCGGGGCTTCTACATCTGTGATCAACCTTATGAGCCTGTCAGGTTAGAGGAAGGGTCCATTTGTTTAATTTCACCACCAATTTCATGGCGTTCAATAAAAACCTGGATCTCACTATGTTGGTTGGTTTTCTGTCTGTGTCTAACTGGTTAACAACTTCAGTCCTAACAGCTGTAAGGAGAGTCCCTGTGTGCTGTTCTACATTCCTGATGGACACACCAAGGAGATGCCCACTGCCGGATCCAAGGACAAGAGCAAGAGCCAGGCTTCCAGCAAAGCAGTCAGTGCTCCTAAGGTAGAGCCCCAGCAAATGTTTCCCAATGATGGAAATGACTAAAAATAGATTTAGAATAGGCTTTGAGTCCAGCAAATGAGAACATGAACTTGCATTCATCTCTTTGATGTCTGGAGTAAACTGGTGCCGGTCAGGTTCTTCTGTTATCTTTAAATACGGCTGTCCTCTTGTCTCAGCCTGCCTCGACCTCTGCAAAATCCGCCCCTCCCTCAACGCCAGCACCTGCTCCAACATCAGCCAGTGACTTGTTCTCAAGCATTGTAGCACAGGGTGAAGCTGTCCGTCAACTAAAGGTTGCCAAGGCGCCCAAAGACGAAGTGGACAAGGCAGTTCAGCAGCTGCTCTCGCTGAAGGTACATCGGCTGTGATGAAAAGCAATGAAACCGATTTATTTGATGTTGGCTTCATCATTCATACTTTCTCTCTCTGTAGGCACAGTTCAAGCAGCAGACGGGAACGGAGTACAAGCCGGGTATGGCCCCTCCCACCTCTGATCCAGCCCCGCCCCCCACATCAACAGACTCCACCTCTTGTCCATTCACCCAAGTTACAGAGCAGGGCGAGCTGGTCAGGAAACTGAAGGCAGAGAAGGCCCCTAAGGTAGCTGGAAATATGTTGAATAAGCGCACGTGTCGACGTCTGTTTGTCCACCCACTCGTCATGTCCACGTCCGTCCATCAGTCGTCTGTCCGCTCGTTAACATTGTGCCGAGTGATTCGTCCAGTCATCCCTCGTGTCAATCCTCACGTTATTTGTCTGGTTGTTGCGCATGTCTCCACGCCGTATGCATGCCAGTCATGTTCATTCCGTAAGTGCCTGCGACAATAAGCTGGTTTGTTGGTGGCACCAGGATCAGATCGACGTAGCAGTGAAGAAGCTCCTCGCTCTCAAGGCACAGTTTAAAACGCTGACCGGTCAAGATTACAAACCTGGGATGGCCCTTTCGGCTCCTGCTTCCTCTTCTCCATCTCCTGCGACCTCTTCCTCTTCTCCCTGCGCTTCTTTGGGCCTGTATGAGCGTGTTTCCCAACAGGGGGAGACTGTGAGGAAACTGAAGTCTGAAAAAGCCCCCAAGGTATTCTGATGCGGACGGTAGAAAATATTGAAGTGCCAGAAAATAATTTTAATTTAATAGAAAACAATACAATATTAAGAGCCCAAAACATAATTGCAAACCAGTGTGCTGCACTATGCTGCTTAACAAAGAGTATCGTATTACTCATACAAACACCATTCAACTTCTCATTTCTAAGATGACCTTCATGTTGAGTCGCTAGTGGCTGATCAGAGGAGGAGGAAAGTCATGATAAAACTTAATGTCCTAGAATTTTTGAGTTGTCGTTTCAAGGCATGGAGGCAAGTTTCAAAAATGGAAATCTTCACAGATGCCAGTATATGTACATTAACGTACATGAGCATTGGACTCTGAATGGCTATATGCCACATAACCGCCAGACATAGTCCCCATTTTCATTTTATTTGGGCTCTTAAGCTTTCTTCAAGCCAAGAGAGTGAAAAACAAACCTGCTGTTCTTAGCCATAGAGCTGTAGTGAGAAATGTCTGATCCGTGTGGATTGATGTTTGTCCTTATGCTAAAACAAAGCTAAATTTGGGCCCCAGGTGATTTTTAGAAGACCCCGGCAAAAAAAGACATCTAACATTAGTCTTTACGTTGCCATGACCACAAAGCTAGCCACTAATTTTTCATCATTACAAAACAAATATTTGAATCTATTGCTTTTTCTAACTCTGCATCCTCGTCTGTGTGTCCCCAGGACCAGGTCGACGCTGCAGTGAAACAACTGCTTGCCCTGAAGGCAGAATACAAACAGGTCACAGGCCAGGACTACAAGCCTGGGGCAGCTCCGGTCCAGAAAGCCCCCGCCTTGGTCCAGAAAGCCCCCGCCTTGGCCCAGAAAGCCCCTGCGCCGGTCCAGAACAGTCCAAGCTCTGCCTGCGATGCCACCGGCCTGTACGAGAAGGTCTCTGAGCAGGGAGAACTAGTTAGGAAACTGAAGGGGGAGAAAGCGTCAAAGGTGAGACTATAACTGCAGCATCCCAGCTACTTCATGTCCTTTCATACACCTGTGTTCGCTCTGCGTTCAGAGTCGTACTACTGTTGAATAGACCGGTTCTCTTTGTGCTGCCTGTTCATCAGGATCAGGTCGATGCTGCGGTGAAGCAGTTGTTGGCGCTGAAGACCGAGTATAAACAGCAGACCGGGCAGGACTACAAACCTGGACTACAAGCTCCAGGTAGCCAGTCAAGCGTTTCCTCGACCAAGTCTAACACTCCAGCGCCAGCAGAGGACCTGTTCTCCCACATTACCCAACAGGGAGAGCGAGTGAGAAAGTTGAAATCTGAGAAGGCCCCCAAGGTAAGGAGCAAATCACAGTGGACTCCCATACACAGATAGTACTGGAGAGAAGAACAACAACTCTGTTTGCATTTCAGGACCAGATTGATGAAGCTGTAAAGACTCTCCTGGACCTGAAGAGCAAGTACAAGACGCTCACTGGACAGGAGTACAAGCCAGTGGCCGCCGCTGGAGCCACCGGAGGAGAGGACAAAAACCGCAAGGAGAGGGAGAACAAGTCTGAGAAACAGGGAGGAGGAGGGAAGAAGGGTAAAGGAGACAAAGCCAACCAGGGCAAGGAGGCTTCAGGTGGAGCAGGAGTCCCAGGAGACGGTCAAGGTCCTAAGAAACAAACACGGTGAGAGACTGGAAGCTGATGTATAGAAGGAGAGCGGTTTAAGAAGTAGATTCAGAGGTAGATAAACCAACTCTTTATCTGGAGTATGAAAAGTTACCACACAGTAAAACATGTATTTTATAATGGCGAGCTGTATTGGATTTCAGAATAAATCTTATTATAATCAATACCTTGAAAATCCTGGAAGTTGGTAAGACTGATTATTTAAAAATGTACACGTGTTTTTGTTTTTTTGCTGAAATCTGTACCAAACGTGAGAAGCCTACAACAATATTGAATTTTAAACCTATTTCTCCTTTAATGAAAGCTGCACCTCCTAGTATTTTAATACTGCAGTAGGCCATGTGTCGCGAATTTGATCAACTCAGTGGTGTAGAAGTTCTACTGAGGAACAAAATGTTGTACTTTTTGCATCTGAAGTAAACTTTTCCACTTTTAACTCACATGTGCACAAGATTATCCGGCTGTGCACATGTGCCTGGATTATGTTTGTGCTCCCACATGTGCAACAAGACTGGAGAGAGGCGTATGGATGTATAGGCATTTAGATGAACAGATGCAGGGCAATATCATACAGCAGTTACTTTAATGTGATTATGATTTGCCATAAAATTGACAAAATTGTCATAATTGCAGAGCCAATAAACAAAACCCACCATGTTCTAAACCATCCTTTCTGTTTTGGGTAAAACGTGGATTATTGAGTGAGATGCTTAATTAACGAGTTGCATTCGGGGGGGTTGAATTGTTCCCACTGAACTTCCACGGTTGTTTTATTCGAACCACACGGTGCCGCAAGTTGTTTTTAGTCTTTAAACAAATACTGGACGCATTGTGGGGACAGAAGCCCACGCTGGGACCTCTCAGCCGCACACTGAAGACGGACCCTCTGTAAGCAGAACCCTTGTTGCTTAACGCCTGAAGGGCTTTTGTTTTTTGTTTTTCACATTCGGTGAGTTTTCGATGGTTGGTGTGTTTTTTCCTCTGCTTGATCGGTGCTTGTGGTCTGCCTTGATTCTCTCCACTACTAATATACATAAAGGTCCCTATAATAACCCTATAGACCTTCAAAAGTTGATTTCTCATTTTGATCCAAGATGCAAAAGTATAAAAACTTCTGTTCCTCAGAGAAAGACTTGTAACCACACTATCCCACAATAATGGAGATTGAGATTTTGCCTTGATGGTGCTGCTGTCAGTTTGCAGTTGGCCTCGTTGCTTCTGAGCTTTGAGCTGCATGGTCGTCTGTGCTGGGAATGACTTTTTTTTGTTTAAGGCTGTATCAAATAATTCCAAACTTTGACCCTTCATTCATAATTTCCCCCCCAAATTTAAATTCTTAAAATGATTGAAGGTGATGATGATGATGAATGTACTATTTTCCTTTTTTTTAAGAAGAAAACTAATCTAATTGGAAGTTCAGAGTGTAAAAAAGCCATTGAGTACAGCCTTAACTTGTTCCTAGGCTGACTATCCAGGATGCCTGGCCTGACATGTTCTCTTGATAAAATAAAAACACTGCAGACCAGTGCACTCTTTAATCTGTGTGTTGTTGGGCTGTTTTGCATCTCTTTACTCGGCGTTGCATCCCACTGACGGCGCTCTCTGTCTCCTGGCAGGTTGGGCTTGGAGGCCAAGAAAGAAGAGAACCTGGCTGAATGGTACTCTCAGGTGAGTTACCCCGTAATACCTTTTTTCTAATTCCATTTTATTTGTATTCCTGTTGGATGTAACGTTGCCCCTCCCCTCCAGGTCATCACTAAAGCGGAGATGATTGAGTACTATGACGTTAGCGGCTGCTATGTGCTGCGGCCCTGGTCCTACTCCATTTGGGAGGCCATTCAAGCCTTCTTTGACCGGGAGATTAGGAAACTGGGCGTGGAGAACTGCTACTTCCCCATGTTCGTCTCTCAGGCCGCCCTGGAGAAGGAAAAAAACCACATAGAGGACTTTGCTCCGGAGGTAATTGGACCTCCTTTTGCCAAATAAAACCACAGAAGTGGTCTTATTTCTACCGAAACGATAAGAAAATGAATCATATCACAGCACAACTTCAATAATCATTTTAATTATGATTTTGTCAGGTTGCCTGGGTAACCAGGTCAGGAAAGACCGAGCTAGCGGAGCCCATTGCTGTCAGACCCACCAGTGAGACAGGTCTGAACAACAGCTCTTTAGTGGACTCTAACTTTGAGACAAACCATACCGTAGTGATCAATGCATGCAATGATCTTAATATATACGAAAAACTTTATTATTTACTCTTGTGCTGTTATGAATTAACCTGTGGTCTTTGCCGCAGTGATGTACCCCGCCTTTGCTAAATGGGTCCAGTCCCACAGAGACCTGCCAATCAAAGTCAACCAGTGGTGTAACGTTGTGGTCAGTATCCTCCTACAGGCCCATCGACTCCATCTTTGTCTCCACATCTCCCTTTTGTGCACGTTTCCTGTGTAATTTCAAGCTTGTTGAAGGACGTTTGCTGACATATTTTCCTCTCCTCCAGAGATGGGAGTTCAAGCACCCGCAGCCCTTCTTGAGGACGAGAGAGTTCCTGTGGCAGGAGGGACATACGGCCTTTGCCACCAAAGAGGAGGCGGAAGAGGAGGTAACGGCGAGCACAGCTCTGTCCCCGCCATCTTTGATGAAATGACCGTTGTGGCACATTGGCGCTAAGATGCATTGCAGCGCAGCACATATAGTTCCACACGGTGTTGATTTGTTTTGGCCGTGCTGTGCTGCACAGAGTACATAATCACAAGTCTTTGTTCGCTTTTCACATCTTGCATCCGCAGGTGCTTCAGATCCTGGATCTGTACGCCAGGGTGTACGAGGAGCTGATGGCCATCCCCGTGGTGAAGGGGAGGAAGACCGAGAAGGAGAAGTTTGCTGGAGGAGATTACACCACCACCGTGGAGGCGTATATCTCTGCCAGCGGCCGAGCCATCCAGGTACGTGGTGTGCCGGTCCACTCCCTTTGCTCCTTTCTCACACACGTCGGCACAATATTGCGTTTGATTCCTTTGATGAGCTGCAGAGATTTAAGCTTAAACTGCAGAACAGAAGATGGAATCCTCTTGTTTGCTCTGTGCCTCCTCAGGGTGCCACGTCTCACCACCTCGGTCAGAACTTCGCCAAGATGTTTGAGATCACGTTTGAGGATCCAAAGAAGCCGGGCGAGAAACAGCTGGCTTTCCAGAACTCCTGGGGACTCACAACCAGGACCATCGGCGTTCTCACCATGGTCCACGGGGACAACATGGGACTCGTACTGCCACCCAGGGTGGCCTGCCAACAGGTACACAAGCACACACACTTACGTGGTAATACATACAGCAGGTCAGTTGTGATTTTTTTAAATGTGACCCCTTGCTCATACAGCACTGGTTGAAATGTCTCCTCTTTTTTCCAGGTTGTCGTCATCCCATGTGGGATCACTGTCTCCCTGCCAGAGCAGGAGAAGGAGGCGGTGTTGGCCCAGTGCTCTAAATACGTGAACAGGCTACAGGACGCTGGTGTCAGAGTGAAGCCGGACCTCCGAGACAATTACTCACCAGGATGGAAGTTCAACCACTGGGAACTCAAGGTCAGAAGATTATATGAATGTTGAATGATGTGGTAATTAATGATGTGATTCATATGGAGGCAGCAATGTTTGACTCTCTCTCTCTGTCTCTCTGTGTGTGTGTTTGTTTTAGGGAGTTCCTATCCGCCTGGAAGTGGGTCCTAAGGACATGCAGCAGCGTCAGTGCGTCGCTGTGAGGAGAGACTCCGGCGCAAAGGTGACCATTCCGGAGGCCGAGGTGGAGAAGAGGCTGGTCGCCATGTTGGAGGACATCCAGAGCAGCCTGTTTAAAAAGTAAGATGCTGGCATTGACATATTGGCCTTTGAGTACAACTGACCACAGAAAGTTTGTTGTGATGTGAGAACAGCTGCAGTGAAACTTTTCCTCACCTGCTCTACGTCTTTCTTCCTGTAATGAAAATTGTTATCACTGGTTTAAAATAATCACGTGTCCCTCAACCACCTGGGGGAAACATTGTGTCCTAAGTGATATAATTACAGATGTAATTACAGATGTATACACAGACTGTGACCGATCCAGCTGGGAAATTATAATACACAGAGACAAGAGATGCTTTGTGGTGTTCCTACACACACAAGAAGATTGATGAGAGTGTGTTGCTTGTGTGTTTGTCAGAGCTTCAGACGACCTGAAGCGCAACATGGTGCCTGCAGACACGATGGAGCAGTTCCAGAAAGAGTTGGAGCAGAACAAGGTGAGGAACACAAACCACCACAAGCAGCACACAGCGTCTCGTTTTGTGCGTCTCCACGGGTGAATCGCTAACGATGCATTTCCTTTTGCGTGGTAGATTGTCCAGATCCCGTTCTGTGGTGGAATCGACTGTGAGGATTGGATCAAGAAAACCACTGCCAAGTACGTCCAGCGTGTCCTAGAACGATTGTTAATGCTGACAAATAAACATCATTTATTTATGCATTCACCAAAGATTCAGATTTTTAAAGTACTTTTTAATTTCTCCTTTTCATCATTTTTTTAATTACCAATTGGAAAACATGAGCGCTTTCCACTCGCATGATTATACTCTGTTTTTAATTTGAACTATTAAAAGACATTGTTGTGCTTTCTTGTACTTTCTTGTTACTTGTTTTCTGAGTTTATCTATGTGGAAATGCACTTATTGTACGTTGCTTTGGCTAAAAGCGTCAGCTAAATGACATGTAATGTAATGTAATGTAATGCTTGTTTTGTCCTGTAGGGACCAGGACCTGGAGCCTGGTGCGCCGTCCATGGGAGCCAAGAGCCTCTGCATCCCCTTCTCACCCCTGAAGACGCTGCAGCCCGGGCAGATGTGTGTCAGCGGCAAGGAGCCCGCCAAGTACTACACCCTGTTCGGACGCAGCTACTGAGCAGCTGCCCGAGCACGAGGACCAACACCTCACCAGGAAAGGGCTCTCCTCCCTGCTCGGGTTGATCTCTGGTTAGCATATCTGGTGATAGGGGGATGAGTTTACTGGACTGTGGTTTTGGATTGGGAAGAAGTTTTTTTTTTTTTTTTTTTGTATTTTATTTACATGTTAACATAGGTCTATAACTATCTGGAAGAGGTGAGAAAATAGTTTACTTTTTGAATTCAGTTATGAGAGGAAAATGGTTGTATGACGCTGCTGCTCTCCCACCTGGCTCAATGCTCTTCAAAGGACATAAAAGAACACTAACTGTCCTGCAGGGGTTTGTATTGGCATCAGAATAAAAACTAGGATAATATGTAATATCTACTATTTCAAAATCGATAATTTTTTGAGTTCCTACTTATCACTGTCAAACTCGAGTTGGATTTAGCTGGTTTTAGTAAATGTTTGATTCATGGGATATTTCCTTCACCTTTTTAAAATCTGGAAAATAAAACGTAAAATATAGTTTCCATTGCCGTCTGGGGGAAATGACTCTGTGCCTGCCAACAGTCCATCGCTCACCGCAAAACTGTCTCAGGCTGTAGATGTGGTATTATTATAAGAAGGCTCTCAGCTGTGCTCTAGGGCTGTTTACAGTATGTGGTTTAGGATTGTTATTAACTTGATCATGACGTTAATCAGTGGGCAGCTGAATATGGTAAATATAATGTATTCACGTGTCCGTTTTTAAAAGTCAAACTGGCCTACATTGTTTTCGATCCATAATAAATATGGGTGATGTTTAAACTGGAGATTCCACGCCCGGCTGTGTTGTTTTGGAGGGCAGTGTCAGAAAGAAGAATGTAGATGTGGATTAGAATGGCTAAGATTACTTTTAAATATAATACTGATTGTCTAGCGAAGAGATAAAAAAGGGGTACTTCTGTTTCCATTTTCAAAATAAAATAATTGGCATGTACTGAGTGCTTCACTTCAAATACAAGTACTAAAAAGTGAATGTTGAACCAGCTTACACAAGGTAAGAGCAGACATGCCAACCCTCCCGATTGTTCCGGGAGACTCCCGAATTTCAAAAACCCCTCCCGAAAATCTCCCGGACCGACCTTTCTCCCGAATTTCTCCCGATTTCCACCCGAACAACAATATTGCTGCACCATCCGTCACTGGGCGCGCCGTTTCAGACCGAACAATAATAAAGGTTACACCTTGAAGTCAAGCGCGGCAATTAGAACAGAAAAAGACGAGACTACCGTGACTAAAGGGGGAGGGGGGGGGAGGGAGCATCGTGCATCTGCCCCTCGTCTCTTCAAAGAGGTGTCATGGCTACAGGTGCCACCGGGCGATGACACGCCCCCTTTCCTGCTAATTGAATTTCACAGGTGCTGCTCATAGCTCCTTCAAGGGCTGCTACAGGCTGCGAAGCATCTTCAAATACAACTTAAGTAGAGTAGTGTTGTACAAATTAGAGTCTAACCTCCTGAGGAGAACCCTTAAGGAATTGAATTTGTGAAATAAATGGATTACATTTTTCTTTGCGTTCGTGTGTGTGATATATATGACGATATCCCCCCCCCCCCCCTTTGAATATCTCCCTAATTCTGAGGTCTCAAGTATGGGTAAGAGGAGTACATTGGCCAGAATTGAGCATCGAACAACATTTCTTGTTCATCCAAGCGTCACTGAACCTAAAGTTAAATAAGAGTTTTATTTTGAAATCTGGTACCGGAAACCCTTAAAAGTTCCCTGTCAGTCCGCCCCGCCGAACTGCAGTCCAGCATTCATACGGTCCAGTTGGAGAAAATGGGCGACAAGGGTCTGTCAGACGAGGCAGTGGCATCGGCTTGTAAGGATGGAGACCCGATTACGAAGGTGAGACTATTGTCGTGCTTTTTAAACTCTTACCGGACAACCAACAGGCTAAGCCTTCCCGTGGCGTCCATTATCGGACAGGGACGTTTCCTCTCCAACGCGCGCTCGTTACCGGGTGACAAGTGATTCGGTTCAGACATGTTTACGCGTGTCAACGGCCGCCACGCACCCGTTTAAGAGAACTCGTGGTCCTCTGTGTTTTATCTCATGCTGTTCGTTAACTTTCATCCCGGCTTTTTTCCGTGTGGACAGAAACTCTCGGAACTTGTTAAAGGGAAGCGGAGACATTATTGATCAAAGCAAGCGCAAAAACAACAACAACATCGCCCCCTGTCGGGCCGATCAGTGTTTACTCGCGATGGCGCCACTATTCCTCACACCCGCATTCTGTGGAGGAAAGCGGGCGGGACCGGGAAAGGCTTAACGTAATGTGTGCGGCGGGGCTAGCTGCTAATGCTAACCGGTCCCGCCCGCTGATCAATCCACAGCCACGCGTTCAACGTGCGTAACGTCACGTGTCCTTCAGCCCAGTCCAGCCACAGACACCGTGTGCCCACAGTACCGATGACCTAAAGGGCTCAGTGGTCACCGGCAGGTCGACATAAATGGAATTGGGCCATGTGGTGCCATCTGGCTGGAGACTCCATCTGTTCTTTTGAGTACTTTGTTCATTTGTAGCGACTCCTTCACATATTCCCTCACATGAGACCATCAAAGTTCACACTTAAGTCCCAGATCAAAGTCACCACGTGATCGAGGGATGAAGGAGACATAATGCAGATCGGGGCACTTTGCCTGGTTTTCCTTTGCTTTGATTTCTTCACACAATGAGATGTCACAGTAGAGCTAAATGCACCACTTCTGTCTCCTCTAGTAGTGACTTGAACTAGATGACAGCACTCTGTACACGTGCTGCAGTGGGGACATGGATGATGGATGTTTCTTTTGTATGTGTTGACATTTATTCACATGAATAGTTGACACTGCTGGACGAAGTGCACTGGTAACCACGGAGACGACGCTCAACTGTGACACAGCCGCGGCGCTGCCGATCGGTTTCTCGCACTCCTGTGACACCAGGGTCACGGAGAAAGAAAACGCTTGGAATTCGCCACATACAAGCTGCAATCCCTGAGGTGTTTTTCCCCCCTCACATCAGTTGTGACACATTCACCCGGTCACAAGTACTCGTAACACTTCTGATCCCGGCAGGACTCTGAAATTGACCCATAACCCTCTGAAAAGGGGGTTGCTGTCACTATTTGCTCTCAAAGTGCTTCTGTGTCATGGGCCCTGGTACATGACACATTCTGGGACATCTTCAGACCTCACTTATCCAAGCAGGCCTGGTCTGCTCGCTGCTGTAGTTCTGTGGTCCCTGTGGTGGAAGCAGGGTCTGATGTCCTTGTGGCAAGCACACACTTCTCACAGGGAATAAGCATCGTGAGCTTAACTGTTTTGAGTCCACTTACATTTATTCTGTGTTTGCTTGATGGACGGCCACAGTATATATTTCCGATGAACTTGCTGCACTCACACATTGTCATGTTGCTAAGTCCGTTTTAGTTGAACACTAGCTTGAATACACTTTTAGCATTTTTGAGAACTGGTAACCCACCATAGTGCAGTCCTTGTGGCTTATTCCTAGAGGTGCCCGCCGTAGCCTCAGAGGTTCACTGTTGTTCGCTGTGTTTCTGTGTGGCAGGATTTCATGATGCAGCAGACGATGCTGCGGGTTAAAGATCCAGCCAAATCCTTGGAGTTTTACACCAAGATCCTCGGCATGACGTGAGTATGTGGCGGGCTTCAGCTCGGGGGCCCTGCACCTCCACCCGCAAAACAAATGTAATCCCCAAAAGTGACACGGTGCAGACGTGTTGGAAGGCAGTTGTCGGGCCGGTGTCCCGTCCACAAACTGCTGCCTGAGGTGCAATTTTCTCTTTGGTCTGCAAAAAACCTTGCAGGCTCCTGCAGAAGTTTGATTTCCCCTCCATGCGCTTCTCACTCTTCTTCTTGGGCTACGAGGACAAGAAGGAGATTCCCACTGATGTGAAGGAGAAGACGGCCTGGACCTTCTCTAGAAGAGCCACCATTGAGCTGACTCAGTAAGGGTCTTCATTTATGGGCTTTGTTTCTCTCGTTCCCCCCCGCCTCCTTTTCTTCATTTCTTGCTCTTGCCTTCTTGAATCCCCCCTGAACCCCCCCCCCCCCTCTCCTCTTCTGTTTTTAGTAACTGGGGCTCTGAGGCCGATGAGAGCCAGTCTTATCACAACGGAAACTCCGATCCACGTGGCTTTGGTAAGACGGGAAAGAGCAACATAATCCATTTCTTAAGGTGATCTGGAAAGTGAGATTCCCAACCTGTCCTAAAAGAGTTTTCTTGTATGACAGTGTCTGGTAAGACATTTAGGAACACAGGAAAAGAATCAAATGAGCTTTCCTTCAAACATTCACACTTTTGTTTTGCATGATCTGTGCTTTTATTTATTATAAATGATTCAACATCCTCACGTAATCCCTTTTTTAATAAAAATGCCTCTTCTATCTGCCGTTGAACAGGACACATTGGAATCGCAGTTCCTGATGTCTACGCGGCCTGCAAACTGTTTGAAGAGCAAGGCGTCACCTTCGTCAAGAAGCCCGACGATGGTGAGTGTTTGAACATGAGGGCCTTAAACCTCGCTTTCCTTCTCAATCAAAACAACCAAAACGGTCAATATTACTAAAATTAAGGCTCAAACCAGTCATACAGGAGGGAAAAGTCTTGATTTAAAATACTTTGGCAGTGTGCTAAAATATAAAACTACAAAGACTCATTTCTACACAGCTTCATTCTTGTTACCAAGATTATCAAAGAAATGTGTTTCTGTCAACTCTAAATATAAATATTTCTACTTGGGCACATTTTATAAAATAAGGTATTGCCTTAATATACTGCATAGAAAGACTAACTTTCTAAAGTATTACATTGATGAAGCTTCTTCTCCTCTTTGCCCCCCAGGTAAGATGAAGGGCTTGGCCTTCATTCAGGACCCTGACGGTTACTGGATCGAGATCCTGAGTCCAAACAATATGGTGTCCATTACCTCCTAAAAGCTTTGATAACGTGCGACCTGCTGCAGCGAGCACAATGTCTGCTTTTCGGGCGAAGAATTTAGCAACATGTGGCGCGGAGCTTGGGGGGGGGTGCACGCTCAGTGGGTGCGCACGGGCCGGACACTTGATCAGCAAATAGAGTTTATTGCAATGGACAGCAACTACTTTGTTCTCCCGTCATCTGTCTGCATCGGGCTCCAGAGAGTGATGCTGAAATGACATGTGGTGTTTCTGTGTAATAAATGTGAAATTCACTGTTCAAACTAAGTGTTTTTTCTGATTTGTTGAAGTTTTAGAGATGGAAAAAAAGGCATTGTGTTTTGCAGAAGCACTAAAAGGGTAGTGTGTTATAAGATTAAAGAAGGCAATAATATGAGCACCTGGGGTTTTACCCCATTTAGGTCATAAAGATGAGTTTTGAAAAGCTTCAGGTATTCATTGATTCATCGTGACAGCATCACTGTTACCACTCTTCCCCCAACATGTCGTTTTCCACTAGAGGGTACTCTAAGTCACAGTGGGTCTGTGTTCTGGTTAAACTCTAAGAACATTCAATTTAATCATTTAAAAATACATTAACAGCCTTATAATTTCATTTGGTTTTTATTGATGATCCTTTTCGTTATGCTTGATTCTTTCTGTATTATTGGCACATAACAGTGAAAATATTCAGCATATCATTTCTTTGTATTTCGTAGTGGTGGAAGACTGAAATGTCCCAACAACTGCTGCATGGAATGCCGTGTGGTTTGGTGCAGACATTCATGGTCCCCAGATGATCCATTATATTCACTTTTAACTTTCCTGGCACCTATTAATACTTTTTCGACCAGATAACCAAAACACAAACGGCATCCCCATCTGCCTCAGCTGTAAGTTAGGTTTAGAGTTTATTAGTAAATGTTAACATGCTAAACTGGTGAATAAAGATAACTTTAGCCAACTGTCATTGTGAGCGTGTTTACATGCTAATGTTAGCATGTCGCTCACAGATCTGCTGTAGACCGGTAGTCCTTTTAGATTTGGATGTTTTACATCATATGGTTGGATGATAACACCTTTGTCCTGACAGTTACAGGATAAGTTCCCCCTTAATAGTTGCTATCCAAATATTTGGGTATTTATATATATTCATTAACATTAGAAAATTCCTTTTCTGTGATCTCTATTGGAAGGCCGCTTATGGTTGAAGAAGAGGTGAAGAGTGAAGTCAGGTATTACTCATAGAAGTACATTATCAACTGTGCTGCGAAGCTTGAAATGATTGTACCTGAGTCTTGATTGGAGTGACATTACAGTAATAAAAACCATCCAATCCAGAAACAGGCACATTATGATTATGAACCCCCCATCTGGCTGAAAATTGAATCTTTATCAGCTGAAGAACATGGAGTATTCCTCAAGGCCAACTTGCAACTATGGTGTTTTGACTGATTGACAAAGTGAACCAGATGTGCAGCCAAGGCGCCTGCCTCAAGACCTCGGAGCGTCCAGCTGTAATTCCTCGGTGACGGAGTGATCCTTCCATCTGACCACAGAGAGGAGACAGCTGCAGACAAGCTTCGGTGAGCCAATGCTAAAAATGCTTCCACTATAGCTTATCTAAATCTACACAAACCTCCTTCACTGTTCCATGAGGTGAAGCTGAAATGGTTTCATTTGTTTGCAGCTGTGTGGCCTTGTAAACAGTCTGGTCTGTTTACCCTGGTTCCACACCTCCTTGTGACCCAATGAGGAGTCTCATCTTTCTTCCTTTTTCCAAAAACACAAACTGCAGTCTGCCAACTATCTCTCCGGATTCCATCCCAACACACATTTGATGTGCCTATGATTTGCGTGTGTGGGCGATTCGCCCCCTCCTGTTGCTTTCACCGTGTTTATGTATGTTGTAATTGATTGATGGATTGAGAGGGGCTCTAATCGGGGCTCTAATCAGCGCTCTCACTTCCCTCCACCACTTACAATCAGAGGCCGCCGGTCAGTGACCACGAGGAGGTCGGGGAATGGACATTAGCTCGGTTTGGGATTCGACTTCATCCGTGATTAATGCATTCTTTTGTGTTATCTGATAATAAGAAAAAACATTTGCACTAATTGGATGAAACCCTGAAAATCGACTCACTTGGCGCCTCGCCGCGGCGTTTTTGACATAATTGTTTTTGTCAGGAAGCGGTGTGGGGCCCATCAGAGCAGCAGCTGTCTCTAAGCGCTGCTTTGGACTGGTTTGTTAGAGAAGTAGCAGCTTCTGACCATCAAGAATGAGGACAAGCCGAAGGTGGCGGCTGTCAATCAACCCTGTTGATCCTTCTGTCCTGTCACATAGGTGCCACGAGAGGCTGTAATGGTATAATGAAGCCATCCACACCCTGTGGCACCTGTTCCACCTTGGATTTAACTCAGAGAGACAACACATCTCATTTCTGATGGCCGGTGGGACTTGTTTCCCACTGGCTTTAGAGTACTTTCACATTACGCAAGCCCTCTCCAGGCCGAGAATAACACAACGAATAGTTATTCACTCATTTTCCCCTTCAACCTGACACGTGTACTGTTGATTAATATCCCCCATATGAAAAGCCCTCCACGAGCACTTAAAACGCCGCGCCTGCTGTCACCTGCAGTGAAAAGACCCACCGTGGAAAGAACCTCAACGCCCGGGGATCACCCCCCCCCTCCCCCCTCCCCCCCTCCCCCCCATGTGATCTCCCGTGGGCGGACAGGCCTGTGAATCATGTTTCAAGCGCCTGTCGGTTATCTGTCTGCCACAGTACATCTGGCAGGTGTGAGCCAAGAGAGCGGGCGGATTGTGAGCCATCTATGGGGTTTAGAGGGTCACCCCATGAGGGACCCCCATGACGGTCAGTGCACCATTTAGATCAAATGGACAAACGCATTTAGATCCACATTTGCAACGTGATGCACTGATGCACTGATGCACGCGGTGAACGACCCGAGGGAAGGTAAACCGTTGTGTGAATTCACAGCAGCTGCTTTTTCCCCAGAATGTCACTGAAGGTCACCTGTGTTGTTGCGGTACGGAGCGCGACAACGTCACAGAATCCCCGCTGACGCCTGGTGTCTCTCCTCCGGTTCTGAGAGACATCGCCGCAGGTATCGATAGGTGTCGCTGATTGGGTCGAAGTGTTTTAAATTGAGCAAAAGGAGGACAAAGCAAGAGTTGTGTTGTGGTCGTTGTTTTTCTAACACGTTCAAAGCAACTGGTGGGGTTGTTTAGAGGTTGCATTCGATGCACTTAGCTCGAGCAGAGTCAATAAAAACGTAATTGTGTCGCTAATTTAAAATTCTGTAGGACAGCTTGTGCAGTCGCTTGAAAAAGCTTTTGTCTTTTGCTGTTTGAATATCTGCATTTAATACCATTTGATTTCTATCTAACATGCTGTTGTATGGTTAATTCGGTGGTAAGGCATTTCTTCTTTTGAATTTTTCATCGTTTTTATGCCACTAGGAGACATAATCTTTATTACAAACACCAGGATAATCGTTATCTTTGTTATGTCCAAAGGTCAGAGGTCACTGCACCAAGACTCTTTTAAGCCATAAGCGAGTACGGCAGAGGTCGAACCGTGGCTCTGTTCAACATGAACACACTGCAGTCTAAAGCGTTCACGCTGAGCACGCAGCTTCCAGCGAGTGTTTATCGAGGCCTTTTTTCAGATAAAATCACCTGGTTCAGGTGACCTTTCCCGGATGATGAAAAGCTCAGTCAGTGACATGTTGATTCATTGGATCAGGAAAGGTCTAAGCTCTTGTGAAGGTGAATGATTTAAGTAAAAACTGCATTTAGTTGTGTTACATCTATCGGTGGAGCTGCTGCTTAATGCACATCCGCTCTGGACGGCACAGTCCTGTGGTCACTGTTGCATCTTATTTGTCATATCCGATTTATAATTTACTTTTTTATATCAGTCCGATAAATGTGATCCGACATGGCTCCTCAACAGTTTTATTATTTAGAGGTATGATGCTATGCTAGTGGTCATAGTGGTAGTACATTCTCTATAGAGGAAGTAACATATAATTGAGCATAGAGGATGGTAGAGGAACTAATGTGAGATATTGGATTCTCCTTAAAAACCCTGTGTGACCACATCTGGCGTCCGTGACTGTTGTATCAACACTTTGGGAATCAGCTGGATCCCCCGACAACTCCTTTTAGCCCGTGAAATCGTTTCTGGCAAAGCAAGTAGGTCCCTATTACAGAGACTTGCAGTGTGGCCCCCTGTTGTGAAGACCATTAGCAAGCTTTCACTCATTTTCTAAACTTGCGTGTGTGTGTGTGTGTGTGTGTGTGTGTGTGTGTGTGTGTGTGTGTGTGTGTGTGTGTGTGTGGCTCCATCCTCAAAGACCTTTCACATCAGCTGACAGGCGGCTGCCCCTCGCCGCCTGTCAGCTGACGGCTTGACGAGCTCTTTTCAAAGAGCACTGCAGTGATGGCGGGAAGCTCTGGTTGGGGTCCTACCCCCCCGATGGGTTGTGAGTACTGACGTTAAGACGGGTGTGAGACTGTTTGCTTTACACTAAACAACGCCGTGTTTTGTAATGAACACCTTTGAATGGCGCTCACACAAACCGCTTGACAAGGCCGTCAGTTTTAAGCCTTTAGTTCTCCATAAAAAAAGGTGGCGACACTGATGTGTCCAGAATGTGGGAGAATCTTTGTGCAACATCTCCTTTGTATTTCATCTCAGTCTCTTCCCGGTGTGTGTGACATTTAAAGCCAGGGGGGGTCCCTGACACAGTAAGCCTGTCCAGTAATCCGTCCGTGTGCATTACACAGCATCAGGATCATCCTCATGACTTCGGTGATCCCCTCACTGTCCCTAGAGTGTCATCACACGGTTGACATTTGTGGGGTTCAGTGAAAGGTCTCAACAACTGGGTTGCATGGAATTCAGGTCACCCTCACAACTCTGCATCTAGCGCCACCTGGTCTGAGTTGCAAGGATAAGGAAATCTCAAAACACTTAAACATGGAAAAAATGTGCTGCATACTTGAAACACACCATATTCTGCCTCCAGGGCCTCATTTATTCTCAGAATGGACAGGGTCAAACACGGTGGTGCCTGCAGGTGCAGTAAGTCTGCAAGGGATCTCTGCAAGATCACAGTGAATCAATGAATGATGATAACACCCAGCCTCAATACAAGCACCGCGGCTCCTGTGGATTAGAGTGACAAAGAGTCTGATGTCTGTGGGTCTGTGAAGGTCACCGCCTGTTTGGAGAGCAGCCCAGACACTGACGTCCGGTCCTCACCAATCAGCCACTCTATCCCACTTTGTGGGGATAAGATGTAGATTGAATAAAGGAGAGCTGGGTTGCGGCTGAGAGTCACTGCAGTGATAAACCACTATCAGTGTGCTTTCCCCCCCTCTCTCTCTCTCTGTCTCCCCTGAGGAGCAGTGAAGGTCAAATTACATAAGGCACCGGTCCTTAAGTGGTTCTTGCATGTCCTTACGTACGTGATGAGCAGTCGCTCTTCTGTCTCATCACCTGACAACCATCCTCTAACAGAAGAGGAGTATACGTCATGACCTACTTGGGGTGAATCCAGCTTGTGTCTTGTCGTTCTGTCTCAACATCATTTCTCTCGCTCTCTTTCGTCTAATGAGTGGGAAGGGAAAGCTAAACATGTCCATGTACACATTTAATTCAGTTCATTTGTTTTTGCTCGTTGTTGCAGCTGTTTCAGTTTTTAAAACGAGCTAAAACACAGGATTGTAATTGGTTTTATGTAAACAATGTGGCTCAAGTCAACACTTTTTTAATCTGATGCTAAATCCTTCACCCCAGGCTGTGAGTGTCTGCATGGGAAGAACTTATTTTGTTACTTCCTATGGAGAGCTCAGATTATGCGAGTGTGAAGGTCCGAGTAATGTGCTCAGTGTTAAGCGTTGGTTACAGTTCAGTAGCTCTTTACTTAGCTCTCTACAACGCTGTTATGTCAGCGGCAACATTGCGTTATTATTTCTTGCTACTTGAGAAATGTCAGTTCTCCCATCAGCTCTGTTTTTACTCCTACACCCTGAAAAAAACATATTCACTGGTAAAGTTGCATGGCGTGAGAACCAAATCAATGCACACAATTATGAATTCACCATTGAAAAAGAAAGATGTTTTTATTTATTCACAAAGGTATTTACTCCACAAAAGATGTTTTCCTGAGTTCTGATCATGTAAAATAACACTGGATGAGATGTTAAAAGTCCCTGTTGCTTCTGTGAGGAAGAACACTGTGTATGAAACGGGAAAACGCTGCTGATGGAACTGGCCACGATGAATAAATGAAAGGGAGATGAGGTGCAATGTGTGGAATGTGTGGAATGTGTGGAATGTGTGGAAGTACAGCGCAACACTTTTTAAATGGCTAGCTCACTATGCCGGTCCGAGTTGTATTTTCTGTACTTCTGCTCACATAATTAGTGCAATTACGAAGAACGAGTCGGGTGCCGCTGCTCGAGGCCGCGGTGTCTCATCAGATTCACTCCGTCCGGGGTTCAAATTAGAAACACTGAACCTGAACTCACGGTTCACGGGACGGACGCTCGTGGGACGCGGAGAGCTGCCGGGACCGCGCCCCCCGAGCGACGCCGCGCGCGCGCGCGCGCGCCTGCGCGAGGAGAAGGGAGCGAGCTGCGCGTGACGCAGCGGAGGACGGGAGGACGCTGAGGTGGAGCGCGCAGTGCTCACACACCTTGGTGCTGTGCGCATCGGAACCAGAGGAGTTCACTGTGAACGGGCTGCTGTCGGAAATGCATCGCTTGTAGATGTGAGTTTGTTCAGTTTATTTCTGGTATTTATATATTGTGCAGGATTCTGCTTTGGACATGTATATATTTATATGTGTATCAATGAATGATACTGACGGTACTTTGGTTTTTAAGCTTTCCTTCCTATCACAAGCAGACGCCAAACTTAATTCAACAATAGTGATAACTCAATTCAAGTGAGACTTATATCTGTAACTTTAAAATGGGGGAAGTTCCTTTCACTCTCTGTGATGGTTTTATCAACCCAAAAACTCGATTTTATTTGTCCAATAAGATACTCTTGCCGTTAGAGGGTAAGTAACTTGGTCATCAGGTGTTGCTGTTGGTAACCCCCATGTGCACAATCTGGAAATCTCAGCATCTATCCAGTCAGTGGGCAGAACGAGAGAGAGGGGGAGAGAGAGAGAGAGGGAGAGAGGGGGAGAGAGAGGGAGAGAGAGGGAGAGAGAGGGAGAGAGAGGGAGAACTATTCTCTCTGCCTCTTTATGCAAATCCATGCAGTTGAAAATGTTGCGCAGACGTCACACAAAAGGCTCTCGTGTGTGTGTGTGTTTTATTTCCTCCTCCAGCTCCGTGGTGAGGGTCAGAAAATGAACGGCTCCTGTGACCCCGCGGTCGCGGCCTACCAGCGCGGCTCCGGGTGCGACCTCGACGGCACGTGCGCCTGGCTGTCTCCTCAGCGCTGTAACTGGACGTCGGCGTCCAGCGGAGCGCCGCGGCTTCCCACCTTTTCCACGGCGGCCAAGGTCAGGGTGATCATCACCTTCATCCTCTGTGCCCTTTCCACTTTCTGCAATCTGGCTGTGCTGTGGGCGGCCAGAGGCCAGAAGCGCAAGTCCCACGTCCGAGTGCTGATGATCAACCTGACCGCGGCCGATCTCCTGGTCACCTTCATCGTTATGCCCGTGGACGCCGTGTGGAACATCACCGTCCAGTGGCTGGCCGGCGACCTGGCCTGCAGGTTCCTGATGTTCCTCAAGCTGCAGGCCATGTACTCGTGTGCCTTTGTCACCGTGGTGATCAGTCTGGACAGGCAGTCGGCCATCCTCAACCCTCTGGCAATCAGCATGGCACGTCAAAGGAACCGGGTCATGCTGATGGTGGCGTGGACTTTGAGCGCCGTGTTCTCAATCCCTCAGGTAAGGCCAGGTGACGACTGGTGGGACAAGACAGGGTGTTTGATTAAGTTAAAGACGGAAGCAACAAATTCGAGAGAAATGAAATGTACAAACTGTAACCCGGTTCCAGTTTCTTCAGATAATGGGATCTGCATGCGTTATCTCAGTTTCCTAAAGGTATTAAGTGTGAGGGATCCAGACACGCTCAAGGAAATTAAAATCTCTAAACGCGGTTCATCTTGCTCTCAACATCTCGGTGCATTTACATAAAATTTGGATATTTGTAGAGGCTTTGATGCAAGCAAACCAGAATGTTTGAAGGGGCCCAAATGGTCTCAGTGTAGGGGATTAGTGGCTCCATGATTTACTTAAAAAGGGATGGGAAGCATTGCCGTGTACAAGGAGACATGTGGCAGCCTATTACATAACGCTGTTGATCAGGTTGATGAGGGGAAAAAAGAGAATGCAATCCATTCTCCAAACAAATGATTGGCTAAGGACTGCCTTATATTCATGAAACGTCGTTGGGTTAGATCACAAATTCCTGCAATATCAACCCATGATTTTTTCAATGAAAAACGTCATGGAAAAATAAAATAAGTAAGAGTGTTGCTTTGATGCTCTTCTTACAGATTAGTCAAATAATGTGTTCTGCCGTTGGATTGTTAGCTGGAGAAAAAATCTGTAATCATTTACTTCCATCGAACCCTGGCCAATAGAAATTCATCATTCCTATACTGGGCTGTTTTGTCAAACAAGCATAATGCTTTCATCTCTCCGTACGACCTCTGCTGAACAAACATGGCAAAGAAAATGCAGCTGATGCAATCCTTAGGTTTTTCCCTTTTAATTCCACAGATATTCATTTTCCATAATGTGACCATCACGTATCCTGCGAACTTCACTCAGTGCACTACGAGGGGCAGCTTCTTCACCCACTGGCAGGAAACCGCTTACAACATGTTCACCTTTTCCTGCCTCTTCCTGCTGCCGCTGGTCATGATGATCGTCTGCTACACCAGGATCTTCATCCAGATCTCCAAACGGATGACCACCAGAAACTGTGAGTTCACAGCTAAACCTTTTCCTGACGCCAGCTGGGTCAGAACGACATTTAGTACCGTCTCCCTCTCTCTCTGTTTATTGTCCAGTGTCTTCCAACGAGCCACATCTCCGTTGCTCCAAGAACAACATCCCCAAAGCCAGAATGAGAACTCTGAAAATGAGCATCTTCATAGTGATGTGCTTCATAGTCTGCTGGACTCCGTACTATCTCCTGGGTTTGTGGTACTGGTTCTTTCCGGACGACCTGGAGGGGAAGGTGTCCCACTCCCTCACCCACATCCTCTTCATCTTCGGACTTTTCAACGCCTGCCTGGACCCCGTCATCTACGGCCTGTTCACCATACGCTTCCGCAGGGGGCTGAGGGGCTGCTGCCGCGCCCCCACTCTGTCCTCTGACAGGGGCACGAGGACCGGTGGAAAGGACGCCAGCTGTGGACGGGCTGAGCCCAAATGCTCCGACGGCGGGTCTCTGTGCAGCCGAGGGGAAGGGGGACAACCGAGCCATTTCAGTGCAGAGAACACAATATGAGAACTGCTAAAGGAACTAGTTCATCTGTTTGATTTCAGGGCTGCACGTGATCACGTCCAGCTTACTACAGGCTGACATAAGATACCGACATAACCCACCAAACAGAGCTTCTATTTAAAGACAAGTTCGCCATTTACAACATTGATTTTGCGGCGTGTCGCTCACGCAGCTACGCACACTGCCTGAGGTTCCAGATGATGGTGCAGCTCAGAGGGGTTGAGAGCTTTCCTTTGTAGCCAACACAAAAGAACAGAATCGGTTAATCAGATGCAATATCTCTTACATTCCTGGAGGTGTCATAGAATAGAAGTGAATCAATCACTGGGACATTAGAGCATACAACTACCTCAAGGAGCTTGGAAACTGAAGCAGCTAATTCTTCACTCTGTGTTTTTCATAAAAACGTTGGCTTTGAAAATGAAATCGTGCGACTTTACATGTAAGAACAAAGTTTGTGTTTATTCCTTAGGACCTTTGGACACAAGTTCATCAGAGTTTTTTTCTTAACCGTTTTCAACAAAATAGAAATAAATGCCTGCAGTGATCACTTGGAGAAAATGCAGGAGAGCTTCTGGACTTGTCCTACTGCATGCACTTTTAATCCAGATTATCGTATTAAAAGGGATTCTTAAAGCCATTGGTTACTTTTGCAGTTGCCACCCCTTCTCATTGGACTCCTTTGGTGGGATTAAGTGAACAATTTCCAGATGTTTTCATTTTCTCTGGATTAAATAGTGTTCATTTCACCTAATTTCACGTAAAAAGTTGTTATAGTTATTGTCTGCAAGAAAATATTATTTCTGTCATTGATGATACTCGTGATTGTTTTTTGGTACCTGCTGAATAATGCACATGATGAGGTTTTCAAATGACATTTTTGTGTGGACCAATCTAAATCAAATTAATTAGAAAGCAGAACATGACTATAACTGAGATGCAGGGAATCATGTTACTTTCTCTGATTTTGCTGAAAAAAGGATCAAAAGGGTTGTTGTGGATGGGATAATAAACTAGTTGTTAGCAACGGGCTGTTCAAAAGGGTTCACCTTCCCTTTAAATATTTATCAAGATGTAGTTTATTAAGTTAAAGTTCGCAGTCTGGTACACCTTTCAACATATCACACAACTTAATACCACCCATTCATTTGGATGAACTGAATATCACCTGTCAGTTTTGACTGTCAATCAGTACCAGAAAACCCACGCTTTGAACAACAATAGCATCTCTCTGAAATGATGAATGATCATGTGCCGTGCAGCGTAGGGCTCATGTGAAACAGCTGCTGAAACAGGATGCCCAAAGTGTTATTTCGTCTCTCAGGGGACCAGAACATTTTATCGCTGATGTTTGTCATCCTGTAACCAGTCCCCCTGAGTCCTCTGGAGACCCCGGAGCTGTGTCCCTGTTACCAGAGCAGTCAGCACATCTGGTCAAGGGCTTGTTCTCTGTCCTGACAAACTAGATGGCTGCTCGACCAGTGACTAAAAAGAAAAAACACAGCACGCAGCCGTGGTCCCTCGGGACAATGCTACTAATTGGGTTTGTCACTTGGAGCTCAGCAGTATGAGACCTTTAAATACGGCGTGTTCAATGGCTGTTATTGCCTACATTGTTTTGCACTCACATCGTTCTCTCGTCTCTTCTCGGCTGGAGAATGCCAACTCATCCATTGCTCACTGATCCTTCCCGGCCTGTCCGCTCCTATCACGTCCACTCGGGTGTCGTGAGGACAATCATCTGACGTTCACGTCATGGCACAGGCCTCCCTTTAATGCATACGTCTCAGCAGCCCCAGAGGACAGGTGCAGACACCTGCAGCTCGCTCAAAGGCATCTGCTGAGGGCAGGAGACGCCCATGCGTTGCCCCATTGCAGCCAACGCCCCACACAGGGATGAAAGGGTGCGTCCAGTGTACACAGCCCCGTGAGGAAGGTCCAGAGCCACAGGCCACAGGCTCCGTGTCAATAGTGCTTTCCTTTCCCCGAATTCAAGGGATTTCATGTGCACTAGAGTACATATTTGATCTCAATTGGGCCGTGGGAGCAGCAGGACGTGTAACGCAGTATGTCAAAGAGCGCGGTAACACTGTTGAATATTTTGCAGCAGGCGAACGCCTCATTTCTCAGTCAGCACACTCGGATTTGTCTCTGCGGTTTCTACATGTGCCCACGGTTCGGTTTTCGGCGGGAAAAAAAATCCTTAAATTTCCTTTCAGTAGATCTAAATTCAAAGGTGACAACAAAGATCTTTCTGGAGATCCAATAAAAAAATCCCCCCCTATTGAAGAATTGGTAGCTGCATATAACCTATAGCAGACTAATGCATTTTCTCTGTCAAACATTGGTGCAGATAAAGTGCAGAGATAGCAAAGATCTCTCAAGGGCACATCTCTGCCTCACTTTGCAGACGCGGGGAGCTGCAATCATTGGTAACTGGTTTAGGTCATGACAAAGCGGAATCTATAGTGACCTTTTCACACCTGTCAGCACTATCAGGACCCGGACTGCACTTTGAGTTTGGCTTAATAGCAAATCTTTCATTTCAATCAAGTTGGATTACACTTATATGATTAATGAAATGCAATCATCAGTTTTCCAGGGTCAGGATCATCAGGAGATGGAGGATGTGCGGCGTTTATGTTTTCTTTTTTTTCATGAAAGTAACCTACAAACAAGCTTTGTGTGTAAACTCCAAACCTTTTAGAGCTTATTATTTCAATGCAAAGGTCTTCAAAGCTTGTCAGCGCCAAGCTCCTCGTTATTTTGTTGAGTCTCCGTCAACCTGATGTCATTATGTATTTTCAGATGATTCTGCAAATCCGGTAAATATACTGTCTTTAAAGGTGCACCATTAGTTATCAGTAGATTTGCAAAAAAACCCACTTCAATGCCCCCTGCTGCTTCAATCCAAGTGATGTCAGTGACCCCCCTTTTAAAGCCGTGTCTCAGTGTCTTAGTCTCTCAATCTCTCGCCTCCAGCCACATGTCCTGTTCCACAGAACATGTCATTATTGCTGTTTTCCATCCCTTGCTTCTCCATCACCTGACTGTGCACTCAGCTCACGTATTCATTCACATTCTCTTTCAGTTTCCCCCCCCCCCCCCCCCACTTCACTCTGCCCTTGTGAGCACCACCCGTCTCCCCGCTCCGTCTGCATTTGGTTCCTGTTCAGGGAAACATTCAGCCTGATCCCCTTATGCTTGTTATTAATAGAATTAAAAAGTCATGGTTGTGCAAAACACTTGCTGATATTATTTATTTTTTTATGTCACGATGCAAAAGCACATTTGTACTGATGATTGCCATCTATGTCTAGACTTTGGGATGGATGTGAGGGGGCAATGTGGTGTTTAATCAACACTGTATAGTATACAGTGTTACAGTGTTGACACACATGTACACACATGTATACATGTGTGTACATGTGTGTACATAACTGGATCAAGAGGCTACATGCATGTTCTCATGTAATAGAACCAACCAATAGTAGGAATTGTGCATTAAAGGGCTCAGGGGATGAATGCAATGCAGTAAAAATCCATTGTAAGGTGATTTTAGTTGGTTTTAGAAATGTAAATGAATAGAGGATACATGCAGTTATGTTATTAGCCAAGTGGTTTCCTACAACCTCTTGACTAGCAACAAAAAAAAATCATTTCAGCTGATTGTACTTTGTTATCGGACTGCTGTGGGCCTGAGCCATTGTGGAATGTCACTGCAGTGCTTTGCATTTATTTATTTGTTAATCTCTTTTCCTCTGTCGTTGTTAAGCTTTTTCTGTGGTGAAAAATAAATGGACTTTATTTTCTGTTCAAGTAAGAAAGGAGGATTTGCTTATTTCATTTCATGGTTAGTCAAGATGTCTCCTGCTGCTGCCCTAATAAAAAGGTTCGGTGAGTGTGTCCTTTTTGTAAACTCAATTGCAGTGCATTACATGTTAAATAGAAACACAGGGTTATTTAAACACACAACAGGTTCCTGTTTGTGGGATTAGTGCATGCCCCCCCAATTAAAATCATGAACTGGTTGGTGTTAACTGAACTACATGAAGCACAATGTCTAACCAGCTTTAAGCTTATAGCAATAGCACATGAAGATATCCAGAGGTTGGGTCCATAGATGGCTGCACACCTCATTATTACACCGTCAGATGAAAACTACTATTTTGGCAACACGAAATATACAAGATGTATTTTTAGACAGGACATTTCCAGTATTGACTTAAAACGGTGAGCTGAATGATGTGATGCTGAAGGTAATCTGATGAAGATGGAAGTTCTTAAATGATCAGCATATTAACCGCCTTCCCATAATGCATTGTTTTCTAAAAATGAAAGTAAAATATTGAATCAGCTTCATTCTTTGAGTCGATGGAACTTGTCCTCTCACTATTTTAAAACTCACGAGAAGACTTGATAATCTTTGGCAAGTCAGGGACATTGTTTAGCTCTGCTTAGCTGAAGCAGCAGTCTCAGTTTTTTCTGCATACACATGCACTAAATATAATACTTTAAAGAAAGGGACTCTCCCATAATACGGGTCACACAAGTTGCAGAATGAATCGATGAGTTCATGGCTCCATTTTGGACACTAAAATAACTCCCACTTCAAACAATACATGTGTGAAGAACGTATTAGAAAGCCTATTAGATCATAGCAAGTGAATGAGCTAATGCTAGGCCCTGTCGGCTAACTTAAAGACCATTTTCCGCTAATCAATCAAGATGCAGTACATTGTTTCTGACCAAAAGTTCTTGATGTCCCATCAGCAAGGTGCAATCACCGTGGATTCCCTTCCCGTTGTTCACTTCTCTAACGTGGTAGTCGTGTTGTGCAACTTGCTTGGACAATGCCGTTGACTTTAAAGTGGTGCACATGGATTTCTGCTCCATAATACAGACCCCTTACGGCGCTCTGGACCACAAAATGTAAAAGCTCTCAGTGTCCAACCACAAACAGTCAAACGTGTGCTACATCATGGTAGAAAATACATTATCAAGAGAAATCTCTCTCTTCAGACAAACAGGGTAAAACCGACAAGTGTCCTCGTGCAGGAACCACTGGTTCAAATAGATTTGCTCTTAAGTGGATGTACAAGAGATTTCGAACAGATCGTTACCCAATTTCCTTTTAAACTTTAATTTCTTTTGAATTTAGAATTGTTCCTAATGGTACCAGGAGTCATGTGCAATTAGTCTGCCGTTACCCAAGCCTTAGTCTTCCACCAATATATGTATAGCAACATATATTTTAATTGATTTAAAGAGTATATTTATTGGGAAAATCCAAACTCACACAATGGTTGTGTTGCTTTGATTGAAGGTCCATTCTTCCCTTTGTATAATAATGAGTGACTTTCTCCTCAGGCCTCCGGGCCCTTGGAAGAGAGCGTGTCTCTAGAACGGGTCCTGATGTTGGCAGTGACAGATGAAGGCTCTTCACCACCAGGTTTATGCAAATTGGCATCCAGGAGAACAAACTCCCTCATTATTCCTGACAGTTCAACATCCCCCGTTGGTGCTTGTGTTCTCTGCTCCATCCCTCTGACGGAGACTCCCAGTTGACCCCCTGTTTGTTGCAGTCATCGATCGCCTTGCTGTGGCGAGGTGTTTTATTTAGGCCATTTTGGTATTGAACCCTTCCCATTACCAGACAGCACGACTGTGAGGTGCTGCAGCAATAACTTGTTCTTTTAGGTTCTTTTAAGTAGCAGGTCCGTTAATTGTGCTGCTGACGGTGTTAAAACGTATAGATTTTCCTTTATGGATACACGAAAGTCATTGTGTTATTTTCATTTCTCTAGGTTATTTTCATGTTTAAAGAGCTCCAAATATTTGGGGCAGGACTCGTGGCCCTATTTGGTTATTAACGTAAAATCATGAAGACACGTAGATTCCCTCATGATTTCCAGCCATTAAGTTTCGGAGGTTGGAAGCTTTCAGTTTACACAAACCGTCAATCTGTGTGTTTTGCAGGTTGATTTTGTCAACGCCCCCCGAGAACGGCACCCTTCACTCCTCCCCTTGTCAGGAGCTGAGACAAACCCGTCAGCTGATGCTGTGGCGGAGATCAGTCCACTTGGTGTCCGTCCTGAGCTACTGGTCACTACATCCATGGTACTCACAATGACCCTGTCAGGTCAAGTGACCTTAAAGGAAGAACTTGTTTCCCCATGCAGCAGTTACACAAGGGTTAACCCACAATCACACACAGTGTGGTCCATAAGAATTGAAATGAATAACAGAGTTGTATTGTTTTGCCACATGAAATAATCAACCACGTCCACTCGACACCAACCAGCACTGATTTAATGATGATTTGTCAAAGCAGACGTCGGTAATAGCAAACACACAGGAGACCAACAACGTTTGGTGGAGTAAACAGATGAGGTGTTGTGACATAGTGGAATCATTATTTGGGGCTTTGCTGGCATCTAGTGGCCCAATGATCAAGGACTTGAATACTTTTATATCAAGGACAAGAATGTCCCAGTCAGTGTGAACATTGATCCAGCAGGAACAAGCCTAAACCGAAGCAGCAAGTTTTATCCATCACATGACATCACATGACATTTAGCTGACGCTTTTAGCTCTTATTATAATCCATTATTTTAATCCAATTTATGTTTTTAATTTTTAATTGTGTTACTTACAAATATTGTCATCACGTCTGTGAATAATACTTGTCCTAGTTAGTCTCCTAGTTGTGTCCCAGCGTTTTTGTACACGTTATGGGTGGTGACAACGTGCTGCTCTTTGACCTGATTACCAGTAGATGGTCACCGAGCATTTTAAGCTGTGTGGATTTGGCTGTTTTATTTTTAAAGAAATGGACTGTTTGTTGGTGTTAATTCTTTATAGATGTGTTTTGGGAGGCTTGTTGTAAGGGGCCGTTTTCTCACTCAATGGCTACTGGCGATACTCCATTTGAGATTGAATTTCATTCAGTGGGTGCATAATAACTTAAAAATGCTAAGTTGGTTGTTCGTCAGATGACCTGATCAGAGTAGCCTGAGTTCAGCCAACGGATCATTAAATGAATCCAATCCTTCCTGCAAGTAACTCCAATGCACTGTAGGGAGCGTTACAGAACAGTTTAGAAATGGATAGTGTTTACATTTAAGGGATCGCATCACATCTAAGGCAATGACAAAAAGAACAGCCTACTACTGTATTCACAGCCTTCTATCGCTTCATTGGCTCACGTTGGTGCTTCAATATATCAGAACAAATTGAAATTGTTTTTGAATAAGGTGTAGTATATGTTGCTATGACAACGGGCGTGCCAGTATGTTGCCATTTGTACATTGTTAATTGGTCTGACTTGTACCACACTTCATGGCAGAGGGAGTTGTTGCCATGAAGGAAACAGATGGGATGAACACGCATTGGCCTCCTCTCACTGGGGCAAAGGGTGAAACAAATCTGTTACCCCCCCACAGTTCATCCAGGGTGCCAGAGAAAACCCAAAGTCAGCAATAACCCATCGGATCTATTCGACTGGTCCTGGTGGGGCTACTGATGGAAACAGCACTCGGCATTCTGTGACGGACGTCTTTAGGGTGTCATCGATCGTCGTTAGGGTTAAAACAGCAGATGAAGCCCCCCCCCCCCGACCTACACCCACCCACCCACATACATCACACCCCCGCCGCGCTATAGGAGCTGAACACCTGTTCCATTGTGGAGCTAAAAAAGGAGCAGCTCGTCACATGTCTCTCTGAGAGACTGTTGGTGTTCCTGTTAGTTTACACACTGGATACAGACACTTTTTTGTTTCCTTGGGGTCTGTTTTTGTTTTTAATTGGACGAGTCCACAAATTAAAGACATCACCTTTGGTTTGAGAAAATTGGGACCTTGGGACGTGTAATGGAGAAAATTGCCGGATTAAGAGTTGTGCCTTCATTTTTTTTTAAACGCTACATTAACATTAGGCCCTGTGTCTGTGTTAATCTGAGGGTTAATCCAAATTACTAGTCCTGAGTATAGTGTTTGATATTGTAATAATTGATTGTGTGAATGCTATTTAAAAACAAAGCGTTTGGCTGCAGATCTCATTGTTTTACGGCCCACTGCTTCTATTGAAAATCAATATACAGACTCCGCCATAACTCATGCAAACCATTTTAACCATGCTTTCCCTGATTGAAATGCCCAGTGAGGTGAACGGTACCTCAAGCCACCGCATCCCCGACATGACCAGCACCCAGGAGGTCACAGCCAGACACACAGCGCATGCAGGGGGCACCATGCTCAGAGATTTATTCTTCTTTAAAAAAAAAAAAGGGAACACTTGAAAAGTGGCAAACGCATTTCAAGCAGCACAAACATTTTTTTCTCATTCCAGCATTTAGTTCAGATGTGAAAATTACAAATCCCCCCCCAAGAATTGCTTGTAGCGCTATTCGTTTTGTGGGGATTGGATAAATAATATCGCTTTAACCTGGGTGTGTTTGAATTTATTATTTCAATAATCGCTTAAACAATTTCTACAGGACTTCTTTGAAACAGTCACAGAAAAGACTTAGAATATAAACATTTATTTCAAAAAAGATTTTATCATTAAATATGAACATGGTGAGCCTTTTGTGTTGGTATAATGTATTTGTTTATTACAGGATTAGCGCATGAATGCACCCCTCTCTCTGTGGGCCTGGTGATTAAGAGGCATCCTAAAATAATGTCTTCAGTTGGCTCGCACTGCACCAGCAGGCACACCGTGTTGATCTTAAATCACCCCGGGTGCTCTGAGTGACTCCGTGAGGAATGGACGCTCCCCCTGCTGAGTCCACAGTTTGCCTGATAGATGCTGCTGCTGCAGATGCTATTGAATTGGTCCTGATGGAGCATCTGAATGATCGGAGGAATACTGTAGGTTAAAAGATGTGGGCTCAGTGGCAAAGGACATCGCCACCGAGTGTTCTCTTATTTCTCTGGTTGGTTATGACACAAGATTGTTAACTTGTGTTTTTGTTTTTTATTATTAGTATATTTCCTCACTACTGTGCTTCCATCTTTGTTTGTTCTTCTGTTTGACCATCTTCAGGTTGGATGAACTCCATCATTCTGATCAGTGCTACAAACCAAACTCTTAGATATGTTAAAAAAAGGCTTGTTTAATAAAGTAGAACAAGTTACAAAATCTCAAGATTTGTCCCCTTTAGAAAGGAGGTTCGTAAGTGTAAAAAACATTGAGAGGCTCATGCTGTAGAATATAATGGTCCCTGAGCATTTGTCCACAATGACAACATTGAGTGTTCTCATGTAGAACAGCAACAGCAGCAGTAGGATACATTGGCCTGCTGATGTGTGTAATAGAGTACTTGTGTGCCTTGAATTTTTAACCATCTTGAAGCCGGCTGCACACAATCCAAGCCATGCATGAAGATAGGAAGATTAAAATAAACTGAAATACATGACATGACATGGGGGCATTGTACAAACTGCAATGGTCTCTGATTGACAACTGAAATATTTCATAACCTTTTCCCTTTGTTCACAGTTTTTATTGTTATAATTGCAAATCGTTTATTAAAATATCTGAAAATTGCAACAGAGGACTTTGGCGGATTCAGGCAGCAACAGGTTCACTCCAGTTTGTGGACCGATGGACAAATTTGCAGAAATGGCTTAATGGTCCTTTTTCATTGAGCTTTTACTTCATCACTGGATCACCACGTGAGGGGGAAACTCTGATTACTGACTGCGGGCTAGTGCTCTTTATATAAGTGTAGTACCATTCACATGTGTGACTTTTCTCTTTAATCGTCTTGGTCATTGTGAATTGTTGCTCTACTCTCATGACGTCTTACTTCTAAAAATACCATGATCCAGGTGACTGAGCATCCTGATGATTTCTATCTCTCAGTTTACGTAGGAGGCTATTTTAGTACAAATAAATTAGCAGGAACAGAGTTGATCAGCAATCATGATTCTAGACATAAATCCAGTTCAGCTCAAGTGATTTGGATTCATTCATTTGCGAAGCCTGATCTGAGATCAGATAATAGAAGCCGTGCCGAGTCATTTCCCACCCTGTAGGTTGGCTACTGTGCTTTTGAGAGTCCGTCCTGATGAAATGTTGCCACCTTTGGGGAGCAATGATTAAGCTGACAGCCCGCACAGGTAAAATGATGATGCGGGGAAACGCATGGGTGGAGAGGGGGGAGGGAACGGAGACGCGGGAGATTACACCTCCCTCGTCGTATTTCGGTCTATTGGTGGGAGGAGGCAGAGGAGGAGCATCATAACGCCGATTTTCAAGGACGCAGAGCTGCGGTTCGGATCCAAACCCCCAAAACGCAAGTCGGTAGCGGTCCTGGTAACAGCCCGGATGCAGGAAAGGGGCGTCCTGTAGTTCTACGTCGGGCATCTGAAGCCGTCGCACACATGCACGCGTAGCCTACGTATTTAAATGCGAGGTAGCCGAGACGCACTGGCTGGACAGGCGGCGAAGAGGTCGCTGACGGACTGTGCGTAATGCTGAGTGGACAGCAGCATTCCTCTCCGTACACCTCAGCCCAGACGGGCTATTGACGGGACAATTCCGACTCGTTCTGCAGTGCGGCTCGTCAGTACAACCAGATGCTCTCCGCCGGACCGGACCCGTCCACCAACCCGACCGGAGCCTGAGCCGAAGGATGCAGGTGAAAAACCAGATCTGCACCGAGCGGAGCAGCACCGACGACCCGGAGCAGGATGACAGCCAGAAGAAGACCTCGTGTTTTTCCAACATCAAGATCTTCCTGGTGTCGGAATGCGCGCTCATGCTGGCACAGGGCACCGTGGGTGCATATTTGGTGAGTTTCGAATTCCTTGTCGACCCCTCCACCCCCCCCACGCACACAACTCCTCCCCTCCCCTCCCCGCACCACGCACCGAACCGCCGCCGCGGACACAATGTGGGTCCGGCGGCAGCGTCGCATCTCGGCGCATCCCGGGTAACAGCGGGTTAACGCGGCGCCCTTCACGCCGGCACGCGGCAGGCGGTGAGCGACGACGCGGTGCCGCGGCCGCCGATGCGGTTAATAATTATATTATTCCGTGAATGATCACATACCCGGGCGGCTCTCACTGATTGATGACTTGCTGCGTACTATCCATCAGGCCTATGCACCATCTGCATGTCACAACGCGCGTCACAGCCACGTTGTTGGTGGAGATTTTTTTTTTATATACATATATATTTATAAATGCAAATGCGTATGTGCAAAGTCTGCTGGAGAGCAGGTTACCAGGAGGTCCGTCCACCCTGGCGGCTCTGCTGCATCGTGTGCCTCCCTCAGCAGTGCAGGAGGCCTTTGACACTGGAGGAGACAGGCCTAGCAGATGACGTGATCACCACAACAGAAGTAACAATAGCTTCTGTTGTATTTACACTGCATCATCAAGGGACGCTTTCATTGGCTGTTTGATGCATTGATATATTTTGATGTCAACATAAGGGGATAAGGTGTGTTCAATACATGAACTGATGGGTGGAATGAGTTTAGGAGGAAATAAAAACAGGTTTTGTTTGTTGTTGTATACATTTCATGCCAATGTGTTGATGCTGGGGGAAATGGAAGCATCTCAAACATATTCCAACATCATGGTGATAGATATGCGTTTTGAAGTGCGGTGTGTGTTGTCAGCCTGTGCGGCCGAGCAGCCTTCAGTCTCTTTAATGTATCGGTTTACCTTCATTACTAAGAGATGGCCCAACAACTTGAAACTGTAAATCTGTATAAACATGAAAGATGCCTCTATTATTAGCCTAGAGCACCTGACAGGTATCAGCCCATGCAGCCTTTAAACTATAAATAATAACACATGCAGGCTGGAGCTTCGTTTTATTCCTCACAGGGGAACCAACACTTGATAAAGAGGCCACCTTCTTCAAAAGGAGTTGTGGTAGCGCAATTTAGGAAAGCAATTTAAAAAGAGCCAAGGTCAAATGTTGAATCTCATCAAATCTTACTTTTATATTTGTGCAGCTTCTGCATGCACAAATATATAAAAGGACCACATTGTATCAAACTGTGCGTGGTCACATCTCGTGAGGATATTAAAAAGGAAGCATTGTTTGGAAGGAGGGGCCTTCTTTCAGGATTTTTGTTTAAGGACTGCAGCTTGCCAGAACACAACTGAGCTGGTTCTAATGTATTTTGCACTATCCCAAATATAAAGTGCATAAGTGTTTACCTTGAAGACTGCAGTGGATCTTTCTTCTCTAAACCAGCATCCCAAACCCTAAAGTGCACCTTTAGCAAATCCCAGTGCAGACAAAAGCACTGTGGTAGCAGTGCCTATCCATCTCTGTATAAAATATATAGTTTGTCATCATCATGCCCTGTCTTTTTTTTTCCAACAAAGTCACTTAGTTGGTTCACATTGTACATTCATTCTCATGTTTTTCTTTCCGGTTGCACATTCTCTTTTTGTGAATAAATGACAATAACTTGGAATACGGACTTTGGTCTTTGATGACTGACGACCAACAGAAGCACCTGCTTCTTCAGGCTCATTCTATTCACATCAAACCAAAATTGGGGATAGACTTCATTTTAAGGCTCTGCAACCGTCTGTATGTTGTCTGTAAACATCCGAGTGGATCAGACTACAACATCTAAATCTAAAAGGTGTAAAGCGGCCGTTCTCCATCAGCAGCCATCACACACAACAGCTTCACACATAAATCTTCAAGCACCGCGATAGTAAATCTTAACCCTGTCGTTTAGTCCTGGTGACCTTTGAACTGTGTCCTCTCAGCTTTTAACACCATGGAAAGATGAATGAAAGCTTTGTCATAATTACAGGTGTACACAAGGGACAGAGTGAATGTTCATTTGTTAACAACACTGACTGTAAGTCGCACCGTCGGTCTGTCCCTCACATGTCATGTGATCAGACCCAGTGCAGCACGGTTATTAAGTAAGAAGGAGCCCAACATAAACACCCTTTTCCAGCCAGTGTCAAATAAAAGAAATATGCCTGTGAACGTTGACAAAGGAGGCAGCGCATGGTCCCCTCCATGCAGACCAAGCAGCAGGCTTTAAAGGCTGTCTGTTGCACGTTGAAGTTCTTCAGGAATTCCTTTTCAGAAGAACTGTTGTTGCAGTTGAGCGAGGGGCCTCGTTTGCTGGTGACTTTGGGTGGAATGGGCCTGCGGTTGCCCGTAGTAACGTGTGACACATTCACTCATGTCCCAAAGGTCTGGGAGTTTGTTTTTGCCATCTTTGGTGGTTATTGCCCTCGCGTAGCTTTTGCACTCCGACATACTTTTCACACTTAAATGAGTCATCACTGTAAACAAACTGTAAATCCTGTTGATCCATTGCTCAGGTCATTTTTCATGAGTTCCAACCTCTCAAATGCTGGGCTGGTTCTGCTCTGTTGGTAGGAAAAAAGGAACATTAAAGTCGTCATCTTTGGCTTCAGGAACTTGTGACAGGCACTTTTTTCAATTTTCTGACATTTTATCGAAGAAACCATTTGGTTAATTGCCACATTGCTAATGGATGATATAAATAATCGCTTGTTGCAGCCTTCTTGAATAAATTGTTTGATTTTGTAATGTAGTTTGGTGTTGGAGGAGAAAAACTACAAGCAATAAACTAGAACAATGAACGGACCATGTAGACCATCTCTCTAAGTCCAGCAGCAAGAGGTCGCGGGGCTCGTACCGTACAGTCTGCTGTCGATGATGGATTAATACAGGTTTTAAACAACTCCCCGCCAACCTTTTACCACCAGTTCTGCAACTGATCCGGTGTAAATTTGATTTAAGAAGCCACTTCATTACTTGCGTGCCCAGAAAACAGCTGGTCCTTCGCCTTTGGTGTCGATTTCCTAATTACAACAGCTGCGCGAGGCTTTCTCGCCTAAAGGCACACACATGCACGCATTTATTTTTCTCAGGTCGGCACCAGGCCTGCCTCGGGGATGTTTTGGGGGAGGAAGCTCGGGGATGTTGGGCGCTTTGTGTCCTAAACGTGTTGCCGGTTGGAGCGGCAGACGGCCGGCGTTTAGTGAGGAGCACCTGAAGCTCCATGCCTCGCTCTCATGTTCAGCACCAACATTAAACGTAGCACCATGTGAATTGCTGATCATACGACCAAGTGTGGAAACCTGCGATCAGCAGGATGGTTTCATAGTTCTTAACTCGATTTCTCTCTCTCTCCCTCGGCCAGGTAAGTGTCCTGACCACCCTGGAGAGACGCTTCAACCTCCAGAGTGCCGATGTCGGCGTCATCGCCAGCAGCTTCGAAATCGGCAACCTGGCCCTCATCTTGTTTGTCAGCTACTTTGGCGCCAAGGCCCACAGGCCCCGGCTGATTGGCTGCGGCGGGATCGTCATGGCGCTCGGCGCGCTGCTGTCGGCCCTGCCCGAGTTCCTGACTCACCAGTACGAGTACGAAGCCGGGGACTCGTGGCACGCCGAGGACGGCAGGGACATCTGCTCCAACAACACCAGGTCGGAGAACCGGGACTCTGGGTTCAAATGCGGCAACAGAGCCAACACCAACATGATGTACCTGCTGCTGATCGGAGCCCAGGTTCTGCTGGGCATCGGAGCCACGCCCGTCCAGCCTCTGGGAGTGGCCTACATCGACGACCATGTCCACAGGAAGGACTCCTCGCTCTACATAGGTGAGCGGCCCGGAAAAACAGAGAAGCGGCCGGCGATGTCTGTGCTGATGCTATACTAGAGTTAGAGTTGTCAAGTACGTCAAGCAACTTCCTTCCGAAGACTGAACCCTGAACCCGACCCAGAGCTCACTGAAGCACTAGTTTCAATAAATCAAACGCTTTCTGCACTGAAGGCGCTGCTGTCAGCACAGCAGTGATGTGCAGTGTATTCTGAGTGGGTCACTTAAAAGCCACAGAAACCGTCTCGATGTTATAGATTTGTGGTGTTTTCCGTAAACAAGCAACTCCCATTCAGAATCACAGAGGGGGGGAAAAGATTCGGCCTATTGGTCTGTTGGAGTGAGATGAGGAGATTGATACCACGCTCACACCACACGTATATACATTAAATATGAGGCTGGAGTCTGCAGGCAATTAGCCTCCCATAGCTTGAAGACTGGAAGCACTATGTACAATGCATTACATCTCATTTAGCTGATGCTTTTATCCACAGTGACTTACAATAAGTGCGTTGGACATAGAAGCTTGAGCAGCTGCCTCAACTACAGCATCCAACGCCCCTGAAAGCAACATCTTAGATCTATTAGTCAAATTTGGAGGTGCAGGGAGAAGATGTTTTTTTACTTTGTAGAGAGGCTTTGGCTGTTTTCACTCTTGATGCTAAATTAAGGTAATCGCCTGCTGGCTTTGGCTCCACATTTAGTGCACAGACACAAGGCCAGTATCGATTCTCCAATTTCAGTCTGGACCTGAAAGTGAAAAGGTGTACTCCCCAAAATGTTGAACAATCTATTTAATGTTTAATATTTAATATTTAATGTTGTGCTTTTCAGAGAATTACCGTAGCCTTAAGCGCTAACGAGGTTCTATGATACTGTTTTTGAATATAAGATGCTGTGAAAATGGTTCTAACACCAGTTGTCTGTCCCTCCTCAGCAGAATATTGGCTGTTCGGCTGGAGGAAAAAATACATTAACACTAGTAATTATTGGCTGTAACATCCAACACAAGCACAACACTGCCCATTGATAAGCTTACTCATAATCTCATAAACTCATAATCAATGAACAATATCATTAAAAACAAGTTTGAGTAGAATAAAATAAAGCAATTGGATGCTCTTACATTTGGTGGACTTGGTATTCCAGTTAGCTGGAAGTAATAAGAAACAACAGCTAATGGAATAATACAAATCTGCAGAATAACAATATTTATCAAAGTTAATGGGCTGATTAAATTGGCATGATTAAAACATGATTGTGACATTCATCATTCACTGGTGCACTAAATGATCTCCTCTCCTTAATAACGCACAGGCTCATCTTAGTGGAAGACCTGTAGTATTACAAAATGATATTGAACCTAAATTGGATCACTGATAATGTTCATTGAATCATAATCAGTCATGATCAGTTAGACAAATGGACAACGTCAGGTGTGCATGCAGCAAAGTAGATGAAGGCCAAAGCTGTGCTTGGGAACTAAAGCAGTTTTTGTCTTTAGTTCACTGCGTTTGATCGATACAAATGAGGTCACAATTCACAGCAAGCGTAGAAATACACCGGAGTATACAGCAAATGGTTGGAGAGAGAGAGCCGTTCACAGAGAACGCTCACAAGGAGAATTTATATGAACAATTTCATTTGAAAGCTCTTATGGAAACCATTTAGATGTGCTTTTTACAGGCCTCAGTTAAACCTTTTCTTACATTTACATTTTTTCTAAATTGTGTTAAAAAGTGTCCAATAATGTGGCAGATGAATATCATTTTTAAGAACTCATATGAAAATAATGTTACTTTAATGACCATATGGTGCTGATGCCTATAGCTCTTTATGTAACGAGGGTGACCTTGACTCGTTCTTCACGCCAGCGTCTCAGCCTCTGATGTGCTCCTTCATCACTGAATGCCCCAAAGCTGTTGGAGGAGCAGTAAAAGTAAAAAAAAAAATGATATCTCAATTCCAAGTAGTACATGAATGGTATACAGCACCTGTCGACTTCCCAGGTACTCCTTTTGGGATCAGAGCGTCCGGTCAATGTGTTTCTTCTGTCCAAAGTCACATGGTAGTCTGTGGTGTGGTACCCTGGGACCGAACAATAGGGATTGACGCTCTCCTGTAGCACCTTTCAAGACGTGTGTAAAATGCGCTGTTTTCCTTTGTGTGAGCACTTCCTGTCTTCATCTGACTCACTCATGCAGGTTTGGTTTTAATGCAGATTGAAATAAGAATATCAGAAGTGCTCACAATTAGATTTTTGGGGGGGAACAAAGAAAGCTAGATCCTGTCCCATGACTGGAGGTGTGGTGTTAGGAGATGAGTCAACATGTTCCTGTGATACTGCACTGCACAATATTGACTTGGTTTTGTCCCAAACCCGATAATGAGTTTGGTGAGAGGATGGCTGGCTATTAAACATGTCAGTTATGTGTGAGGGGCTGCTTGAGTCTATCAATACTTGTGCTAGTTTATGATCCTGTTTACTTAAAGCCTTTTTTTATACACTGCCATGCTGCTCAATATTTAGTGGCTATGAAATAATAAATAACATATGTATATATAAGGATTTAAAGAATGCATATCTAAGGTTATAAACCCTTTGGGGGAACAGGAGGCTAAAAGAACTATTTTAATTGGAAGAGATATTTTCTTAATTGTTGCGGTTGGCAGGTTTCAGTGTGATTCTGTGCTTTCTCCCCTAAGTGCCCTCGAGCAACACGCTTTGTTCCCAAATTTGATCGGCAAATGGTCTGTGCTCAGCAGCGGAGGACTGCAGTTATACTCACTTAGAGAAACCAAGAGGTGGACATAACACACATTACAGTCGGTCTGCCAAAGTTGCCTAGGCAACAGTGCAGAGACAGGCGGCGGGTCTCTGTGCCGTCCCTGTTAGCGGAGCTGGGGACGGAGAGACAGGACCAGACACACAAAGGATAACAAAAATAACACAATTAGACACTAATTACGTCTTAGAATTTGGGGGCTTTTCACCTGCAGATAAAATGCAACTGTTGTTGCAGCAATTTATTTATAAAAATTGTCTGCCTGTGTTAAAATGCAGTAGTGAATCTAAAAAGTGAACCATTATTGTACTCTTGACAATTCTGAAAATGGAGAGCTTTTATATTTTGCGACTGCCAATGTCATAGAAATCCATAATCCTGCATCTCTTCTCATAGCAGTTGGCACTCAATTTAAGATTTTACAGTTGAGCATGACATTCAATTATTGTATGATAATGTACACCAGTAAAACCCCCCATCACATTAAAGCCTTGAGGAGCTGACGCTGCAGTAAGTCAACGCTCAGCTGTAGTTTATTGTATTGTGTAAGAGCTGTCTTGTGGATTCATCAGTTTCCCCCCTTATGGAGAGGAGAAAAAGGCAGTAAAACGGGTTAAGCACGGAGCACCGTGTGTCTGCCTGCTCCTCCCTGCAGGCGTCTCGCTCGCCCTTTGCTGGTTGCGGTGTCGGCGCAGGCCTCTTGTAAGGGTGAGGAGGCCTGTGGTTCGTTCCGTGCCTGCTTTGATCTGTACAGTCTCTGTCAGCAGCACTCGGTGTGGGGGGGATGAAGGAGGGAGGAGAGGAAGGAGGCAGGGAGGGACAGAGGACGGAGTGAACAAGGCTAGCACAGCGGCCCAACATCGCACCCCCAACCTCCAGCTCGGCGAGAGGCCACCTCACTGCAGATGCCTGATGTTCGACATTACACTTAATATTTCCTCACTATTTTAGAAGATTTACTCCACGTTCTAATGATTATTATATGCACGGGCCTGTGTTTGGATGAGATTTGAGTGATGAAGGCATCATGAGCAAGAGGACGATGTTTCCTTCCTGATGTTCACACAGTTCATTCGATAACACACAAGCACTACTACACATATTCACTCCACAATTAAGTTTATTCTAATAGGTCAACAAAATTACCAAAATTCTTCCTGAGGAGAATATTTGTGACATTTCACCAAACCAAAGACCGGACCATGAATGTCTCTTTTAAATTCCATTGTAATCCATCATGTCATAATCAACCAACATGGCCGAAAGAACTAACAATCTACAGTTAAATCTTAAGTACATCTAAACTACCCACTCAGTACTGACCAGACAAGCTTTTGGATTGACTTTAAGAAGAAGTGTCTGTAAGTGTGTGTTTGTCTGCTCGTCCCGTGAGACTAAATCCAACAGTCCGATCAGTCCAACCAGGACGCCTCGTAACGGCAATCCATCATTTTTATTCTTCCTTTTTAAAAATGGATTTTTTTCTTATTTTGTATAATTGTGTTTCAAACTGAAATGCTGCCTCAGACTCTGTCTCCTGGTCCTGTGTCCTGTGTCCTGTGTCCTGGTCCTGGTCCTGTGTCCTGTGTCCTGGTCCTGGTCCTGTGTCCTGTGTCCTGTGTCCTGTGTCCTGTGTCCTGTGTCCTGTGTCCTGGCCCACAAGGAATCGGCTCTTTCAGAACATCCCCCAGGCTTCGTCCTTTGACACTTACAGATAGTCTATTATTCTTTTCTTCACACCACCCCCTTTTTTTTACAACCCAGGCATATTGATTGCCATGGTTACCTCCTACAATATGACCGCCCAGTTCTCTGGAGCCTCCATACAGTACATGTATGTTATGTGCTGCTCAGTATGTGTGTGTTGGAATCAAAGGGAGCACCAGCTCCATCAGCTGTCTGGTAAAACGAAACAGACTCATATTTCTGTTATTTTGTCATTAGATCATTGTGCCATCTGGCAGATAAGAGGACAATCCACACAGACTGAAAAGCAGTGATAGGATGGAGAATGAGATCTGAATGATGTACAGAGTCGACAGCCCTCAACAGCAGAGCTTGATGTTAATACTGAAGGCATCATGCTAACAAGAGCACGAAGTCACCTTGCTGATGTTTAGCTGCCATTACATTCACACTGTTCACCATCGTAGGTCGACATGTTATCATTTGCTAGTTAGAACTTCACAACGTACAGGTTTGGACTAATATTTAATAAGGAAACTAAATGAAAATGGGGGTATGTAACCACAAATGTCCACCTCATGGTGGTGCTTAAAGGCGGTGGCCGACTGACGCACATTGAGTCTTTGAATGTGTGTGTGCATTGGGTGTATATCCAGGTGTGTGTCCTTCTCTATTTTATATTTAAAGTCTTGACCTCCGGCTTACATGACCAGAAAATGGCTTCCCATTTAAGGGGCTGTGTTGGCTGCAGCATAATGTCCGAGCCCGGCTGTAATTGGATTGTTGATTGCTGTCTGCTGCGTGACTGATTCCCCAAATGAACGCATGTAATCCTCCTCTGTATCCAATCGCTCTCTGAGCCTGCAACAGGAGAGCTATTCTACTGCATCAGTCATGCTCTCTTCCTTTCTATTATTATTATTATTTTAATATTGTAGCCCGTAATAGTTTCTGTTTCCATCCTAATGAGATGCAGGTGCGATGATTGTATCAGGCTATACAGTATATAGTATATATATGTGAGTTACACCTCACAGTATAGACTCACTAGGCTCCTCATACGCCGCCACTTATTTCTCGCGTATCACATGTTCACGTCTGTCTGCAGCCTCTGAAAAGCAAATATTTCCCTTTTAAAGTCAACGTGGAGCGATGCAAATGATTTGTCAGTGGCTCTAGCAGCATGTCCCCCCCCACCCTGGTCCTCACTGAAACATCTCACCAGCTGATGGATTGCCATGAGATGTAGCGCAGACAGTCATGGACCGTAGTGGATCGATGGCTTTGGTTACTGGTCGTAGAGCCGGTCCCCTGCTCCGCCGCCTCCGGGTCCGCTGGCTCAGCTCCTCTCTTCCCCCGCCTCATATTTTTGCCGCTATTCATCGGCGTGATGCGTGTAATGAAGCGCTGTGAGGCCGAGAGAGTCCACTGCAGCAAAATGTTTTTACTCCAGTGGAGTTATTACTCTTCCGCCGTAGGACAGCGGAGGAAGGAATGGACGCTGACTCAGCACGCGCTGTCTGCTCCGACCGGGCCCAGGTTGGTTTATAGGTGCACCTTTGAAGGAGCACCTATGCCAAGATACAAAGTGCCAGTGAGTGGACCGTGGCATGATGTGGGTCTGAGTGAGGCGCTGTTCAGCGTGGCCAGGTGACCTTGCCTCTGCTGCATCTGTTGCAGGTGGGTAGAACACAGGCGTTGCTATGGCGTCACGTCCCCTTCTGTTTGTGATTAGATTAAAGGAATAATATTAGTAATAAAAAGACCAGGTGACTAAAGGGCACTGACCTCGGTGTGTGTCTTGATCAGTGTTGTTGTTCCCTCTAAAAATCAGTGTGGGACCTCTTGTCACTTTGCTCATTTCATCTCTGGTGTTCAACACGTACTTAGTCTCCAGGAAATAGATGGAAATTAAACTAATTTTAGGTCAACCAATGAATTGAGTCAGATTTCAGCACCATCAGAAAGAATTCAACAAAATATATTTTTCATCCCGGTAGATGAAGACTTTGAAACAGGGTTACATCATTTACCATTACGCCTGAAAATGAAACATCATGAAATGAACTAAATTATATTAAGTATTAAAAAATAGGAAGGAAGAAGTCCTGTCTGAATCTGTGCATTTGGACTCATGCACGCAGTCTGTCTCTGGGTAGAATAATTTGTGTCCACAAGGTTTTGACTTAACTGGGATATTTTTAGGAGATAGTTATTGTTTATGTAGCATATTAGTACTTAAATGGTATGTAAGACATTTGCAATGTGGCTGCTTTTGCGTGTGTGAAAAGGAATTGGATTACAATATGTGTTTATGTAAAGTGTTTGTGCTATTTTTAAATTGTTGTGTCCATGGTATCATGTGGCCTGTCACCACAAAACTGACTCACTATAATGCTTTTTACAAGGCCTTATAAGATCATATACCTCATCATTAAAAATGTATTATAAATGCTATTTTAATATAATAATTACTATATAATGTGAAGATGAGTTACTCTAAATTGTCATTGTTGGCTTTAAGTCAAAATCAAAATATTCCATTGAATTCATGCAGGAATATCAATGAGCATCAATAATGTGCTTATTAATTCAAATTTTATGGACAGTTATGAGTGCTTATTACTATAAATATACATTGTTTTAATAATGCATTACATCTTCATAATGCATTATAGACCTCTTAGTGCTTACCTTTAAAACTCTCACCTCTAACCATTGAGTTAAAGGAGAACCTGGATATCTGGAAAGCTTTTGGCTCCACATCTCTCCTCATTCTTGTTTTTATGTGTGTTTGAGGCTTTAATCAATGTATAATTGTACTTTTGGTATTGAAAATATATTCTGGACAAAAAACTGTTATTTTAGGAACAAACCTATGTCACGTTTGGGTCAAGTTGCAGACTGTATTATATCGTTCAGTAGGAGGAGCTGTACAAGCTCTCACTTTAAGTGAAGTGTCTCTACCTGCCATTCCCAAATGGCTGGCTCAGAAAAGCTGTCAAGAGTTTTTCGGGGACATCTAAGTCATCACTAAAGCTCGGTGATTTTGTGAATTGTGCCGTCCTCGTACAATCATGTGACACAGAGAGCCTGGGTCACTGATCTAACGCCATGCGTTTGTTGTCCACCAGGAACACCTTGCTGTACCTTCATCTTTGTTTCAGGTGTTTATCGCCACTGCTCTCAGACAAAGCAGATAGAAAATAGAGTTAAAAAACATACCTCAGCAGTCATTTCTTTCTCTTTTGGTTTGAATACAAACAGCAGAAATCCATTAAGGTTCCACATGGAGATATTTCATAGTGCACAGCATCTCCAGGGCAGAGCATGTTCTGCTAAGACGGCCCACAGCATGTTGCCCGGGACATGTGTCACATTTCATTTGCACATGTCAACCTGCACTCTCCTCTGCCCTTTTAAAGCTCATCCAAATACCTAAGACATGATAAATGTTTTACTGCGATGTATCGGCCATGACGATGACGATGAGGTCGTTCAGCACCAAAAATATACACCTTCATAAATGATTTGTGGCATTTCCTTCATCCTGTTTGGCAAGTTAAGAATTTGGTTGCGAGGTCACATTAGAATTGTTTTAACAGTTGAACTGATGGAATTTTAACAGACAACTATAGACACAAAGTCCTTGATTAACTTGTACAGACGATTATTTAATGAAGAACTTAAGTGGCTTCTAAAAAACCCACCGGGTTGTTTTTGTTTTGGAATGAGACGCCTCTCCTTTACAGGTGTCCCCTTTTTGTCTGTCAGACCTTAAATAAGCTTCATCCGCATGATCCCTCTTTGTGTCGCTGGTCTGTAGGACCTCGCGTCCCCGAGGCATCAGTCCATCGATGTGTGCTGGTTACCCTGCTGCTTCAGGACGGCGCTCTTCCTCGGATACGCTGAGGCACAACCGCAATCGTTGGGAAGTCAGTAAATCCAAAGGGATTTAGGTGCAGGCCCGAATGAGCACTCAGAACCTCAGACACATGTGTTCTTCTAATGAAGGGACATCAGTATTTGGAATGTGCAAACATCATAACGGTGTTTCCTTGCAGCATCTTCACAAATCAACTTATATTTCAAAGTGATAAAATGTTGTGTTGGGTTTTGAGTATTTGAACTTGGTGTTGTGTGATCACATTAAATATATCATATTATTTATCACAATACTCCAATGCAATTAGAACGGGTTATCCCAGAAACACTTTGCAAGTCCACAATCACAATAAAATACATCACGATGTATTTGTTCATCCAACAAAAAGAAAATATTATATATTCTCACATTTCTGTCTAAGATCCCATTTTATTTTGGTATAAAGATACTTCTGAATATTAATATTAGTATTAATGCCAAAGGTTTGCAACCAAAAAAGTTGTAATGGTGTTAAACATCCATACACAAAATATACATATGTGTTTTTAGAGTAAAACAGCATTTTCCTGCAAACGTTAAGCACCCTGTGTGGTTAAAGCTCCACGTAGTTCATAGCTGTAGAATGAGGTCAGCAGAACCAGACAACGGACTGGGTGATGAGCTCTCTCTCTCTAAGAGTGCACCTTCAAGCTGGTGCAATATTTGGAGAGAGCTCTAGCAACTTTTTCCAATGTAACGAGGGATGTCACAGAGCGTCCCAAGAAGACCGGATCCTCACCCTTTCAGAACAGACTACACGCAGCCAACCTCCGGGCTCATCGGGCTGCCAATCAGTGCTTGCTCAGCAATGGGTCCACGTTCTGCTGAAGGAAGTTGGATCGTAGGGTCAAGACGGGGTGAACGGTGTGCTGATTGCTGCCCCAACAGAGTAACACCTGTTGGTGGAAGCAGTGCGATGCACAGCGGGGTTCATGGGACGCTGCCTCCGTGATTAGGGGGTAGATTAGGGGGTGGATTAGGGGGAGAGTGGAACGGCCCGCCAACAGTCCTGACCTCCAATCCATTGAACACTTGTGGGCTCAGCGTGTGCGTTCTGTTCGTGGTGAGCAACACAACGACCTTCTGCTGACAGTAAATCCAGCGTGGAGGAGTAGAACGCCATCCCACAGCAGTGAGTGACCAGCACCAGGAGGAGGAGCCACGCTGTTGTGTTATGGTTCTTCCACAATGAATAAATTGTAAAATTGCCAATCCATCCAGCAAATGCATGTTTCTTACACATGGACAGCATTTAAATAGTATAAAATGTATTAACAAGAAGCAGAATTGTTACAACAGAACATACATTTTTTCAACTTTTTGTTTGATGTTTATATGTATCTGACTGTAATAATGAGTTGCTTATTGTACATATTTGGCGGTCTGTACTCCATTAAGACCCCACATGTGTGTCAAGACACCAGTCGAAAATCACAGTTTTCTCATATCCTGCACTGGTGTATTTATAATAAGATCATCATTTTAAAAATAGCTTCAATATATGTTGGAATGAAGTTTTTTAAATGGCGATTGGCTGGCTCACATCACAGAGACACTAGCTCTCAGATCAATGAGGATAACAACATCAATAATTATCATCTGTCACCTGACCACACAAGTGGACTCTGGTTCCCTCAGTAGGGAGCGACCACAGAGTCTCTACCGCAGCTCACTTCTGTTGGTCCACTTACCACTTCCATGGATAAGTGCCTTTCAGGGCCACACACACACATGTAGCTGTGTTCTGAGCTCTCAGTCTGGAACGAAGCAGGGCAGCTTTCAAGAGAAAATCACCCTGAGGTACTGCATCAGGGGCTCCCCACTGCTCTCAGACTAAGAACCCGTTTGCTGCTGGATTATTCATGATCCTGTGGGACAATCTGGTTTTGGATCAGTTACTGTGTAACCTACGAGCAGCACATTACAGTGATCTGAATGCATCTGCCAGTGGGAGACATCTGATTAAATTAATCTCAGTATGCAGAGAATGTATTTCATACTAGGACAGTGGATTAACAAACAGAAGTGTAGTTACCACATATTTAATAAGTGATTCAGTTATAGCCACTTCTTCTCAGTCTTAATACAATGCTGCCCTCCACTGAAGGGTTTAAGGAAATGCACTGACTCCACGAGTTTAGCTTTTGTCTCTTGGTTTCTCCATGATGGACAGATAGACCGACTTCGACAGCTCAGCTAAAACACAAACTGACTATTGTACGTCCTTCTTCTCTTTCTGTCTTGCAGGCATTTTATTTTCGACATTAGTGTTTGGCCCGGCCTGCGGCTTCATCTTAGGTTCTGTCTGCACCAAAGTCTACGTTGATGCTGTCTTCATGGACACCAGTGAGTTGATGTTTTCTGCATCCTTCAATTTACATTAATTTCCATCGCAATTTTCATTAACCCAACTGGGAAAATGAATAATGCAAAATGGATTTCTTCTCGAAGCCATTAAAAAAAAAAAATCCGTGAAATTCTCTCGGAAAAACACAATTGAACGTTTGCGGTAAATGTGCCTGCCTCTTGTCCAGGTAAGCTGGACATCACTCCAGATGACCCTCGCTGGATCGGGGCGTGGTGGGCCGGCTTCCTCCTCTGCGGTGCCTTACTCTTCGTCTCATCCCTCTTCATGTTCGGCTTCCCCCAGGCGCTGGACGAGCAGGACATGGGCGGTGGAGGGGAGAGCGAGCAGGCCATGCTGCCTTCCTCCCTGACCATGGAGTGCCAGGACTCCAAGCCCAACGGGGCCGTTCACGGCTTCGACATGAACAGTGGACTCTCAGTCTGTGAGCATCTGAGAGGTGAGGAGGAGCTCAGAAGCTGGAGATGCCAAGGAAAAGTGGGGGAATTTCCACAAGTGACGTCAGACGTGCGCGGTCTCAGAAATGATCATTCTTCTCCGTCCCTCCTATCCCTTTTCTCCATTTACTTCTGCATGGACGCAGTAATCCCCCGGGTCACCAGGCACCTTCTCTCCAATCCGGTGTTCAGCTGCATCACGCTGGCAGCCTGCATGGAGATCGCTGTGGTCGCCGGTTTTGCCGCCTTCCTCGGGAAATACCTGGAGCAGCAGTTCAACCTCACCACCTCCTCAGCCAATCAGCTGCTAGGTAGGCGGATCATCATCTGGTCTGAGTCCGTTTGACGGTCAAACCAACAAACAAACACACAGAAATGGAACATGAAACTCTACTGAGGAACTCAACGTTTGGACGTCATTGTCTTTTGCTCCCCAGGAATGACGGCCATCCCATGCGCCTGTCTGGGTATCTTCCTCGGGGGGCTGCTGGTGAAGAAGCTGAACCTGTCGGCTCTGGGCGCCGTCCGCATGGCTATGATGGTCAACCTGGTGTCCACCGCCTGCTACGTCTCGTTCCTCTTCTTGGGCTGCGACACCGGGCCCGTCGCCGGAGTTACTGTCGCCTACGGCAACGAGTAAGCAAGACTCATTATTTGGATGAACACCTGACCTGCACCTCGAAGACGCTAGACGCTATAAAAAAAAAACATGTTAGAATACTTCAAATGGTTGTACGTGTGCTACCAAGCAGCTTGCCCAGCATGACCTGTGACCTCTTCCGTAGGACGCTGCGGTCATGGCAGCGACCTGAGTCGGCGTGCATCAATAACTGCAATTGCTACACAGCATCAGTGAGCCCCGTCTGTGGGTCCAATGGCGTCACCTACCTCTCGGCCTGCTTCGCCGGCTGCACCAAACCAGTGAGTGAAGCCGCCGGCGCTGACCCGAAATGAGCCGTCTCATGACGTCTGTTGGAGAGTTCTAAATGGATGTCAGGGACAACACACACTGCGCATGGGTCCTGCTTTAGATAAACATTTTCTTATCTGATTTCTTGTCTTTGCGTCAGAACCTGACCAGCTGCACGTGTATATCCAGCTCCAGTGAGGAGGCGGTGGCTTTACCGGGGAAGTGTCCCAGTCCGGGCTGCCAGCAGGCCTTCCTCACCTTCCTGTGTGTGATCTGTGTGTGCAGCATGATCGGAGCGATGGCCCAGACCCCCTCCGTCATCATCCTCATCAGGTAGGGAGACCTGCTGCTACGCTTAGACTGCCCACTAGAGGGCGCTATTGATCTTCTAATCCCCTCAATAGCAAAAAGACATACAAAAACACAGGACACCTCATATACTGTGTTCATAAATATTGTATATTTAATACACATACATTTATCAAGCAAAATTGGGGATGGTGGGGGGGAGGGGTGGTATTTCGTACTATGTACTTTTCATTTTAAATTCTTTGATCTGTGAACATATTGTCAGATTGTGAGATACTGGCTTTGATGTCAAAAGTTAGATCACACTGGGTGAATCTGACACTGAAGCCAGGCTACGCTAATTAAAGTCAAATAAGCATATTTAACACAATGTGTAGTATTATGTTCAACAAACACCCATGTTTGATCCAAACGGTAAAACAATCGTCACCTTTTAAAATCTTTTGCCGCATTTATGTGCAGAATTAGTTTTTTATTCAATAAGCACAGATTACCAAAGTTTGGGGTCCCCTCACTCTCTGTTCTACAATGCGTCTGACGTCTTACATCGTCGTCGTGTTCCCGGACCACAGCGGAAGCTGATTGGTTGAATGATGAGTCGTATGGTACAACGTTACCATAACTTTAAAAACGAAAGGAACCGGCTACTTGCTGCAACGTTCTGTTTTTGACTCCTTAGTCTGACGATTATGTTCCGACTGTCCTGTGTGTGTTCTCAGAACGGTTAGTCCAGAGCTGAAGTCCTACGCCCTCGGAGTTCTGTTCCTGCTCCTGAGACTCATCGGTGAGACATGTGATACATATTGACTTTACCAACTTTACTGTCTTTTCTTCCTTTCTGACCACAGGAAAGCGTGAGTTCTCTGTTTGACCCGCTGCACATTGCTGTAATTCTGCTGTGCTGTCACATGCCCACGGTTGGCCTATGAGGAACTGTCCCAATCTGTCTGTGTCCGTTTCGGATGTCAAGGAGACTCAAAGTGTAACCCTCTCCCTCTGCAGGCTTCATCCCCCCCCCGCTGATCTTCGGCATGGGCATCGACTCCACCTGCCTGTTCTGGAGCTCCGTCTGCGGCGAGAAGGGCGCCTGCATGCTGTACGACAACGTGGCCTACAGGCACCTGTACGTCAGCATCGCCATCGCCCTCAAGTCGTCCGCCTTCGTCCTGTACGCCACCACGTGGCAGTGTTTGAGGAAGAACTACAGGAAGTACATCAAGAACAGCGAGGGCTACCTCACGCCCACCGAACTCTTCGCCTCCAACGTGACTCTGGACAATTTGGGCAAGGAGATCACCCAGAACCCGGCCAACAGGACAAAGTTCATATACAACCTGGAGGACCAAGATACGTGTGACAACATGGAGTCCGTTTTGTAGTGCACGCACCTGGTGAGACTGGAGCGAGGCGCGACGTCTCCTCGGTGCCACGTCAGTGTAGAGAATGTTCTTAGTAAGCTTCTTATCTCCTTCTCACCCAAAACGAGAGGCTTCCCCAAATGCTCTATGTCCCCACTGCACTTTTTACTAAGTACACGGGCCATCCGGGCCATTGTAGTCAGAGGAAATATTAAGCTCACTTTATTCTTTTTTTTTTCACACTTTCTTAATTGGACAGCTAACGAACGTGGGAAAATAAATTAGGAATTACATGGAATGACTTATACTTAATGCATTATACCACTAATCCCCCCCCCCATGACGCTCCTCTTTACTTTACAGTTCTGGGCTTTTGTTCGACTCATGAAGAGACCAGAACTGTTTGAGTGGCAGAGATAGTGGTCATTTTGCTTTAGAGGGAAGCACACTTGTGTTCATGGGTCTTAATGCGTTCTTTCACCCTGCGCTGGAGTAGTTTTAGACACAAAGTACGTACAAAGCCACCCTGCTGCAGACGGATTAACAAAGCTGTGTGTTCCCTCACCTAATTGTCAAAGTTTAATGCAACAAATGAAGATGACTACAGAGGCCCATACGGGCAAGACGTAAAGGCAGAACTAACAAAAGTAAGTCAATGACAAGAAATAGACCTACAGGATAAAACACCGTCCCGTGGTTGATGATCATATTTACATATTTAAAAGGTTTTGGGCAACATATGACGTCATGGATGCCCTGTTTCCTGCTTACATTGTTAAAGCCTCACAGCATCGCAGAGTCAAAATGTAAAAGAGATCCTTTAAGCCCCCTGAATACCAATTCATTGGTAATCAATTACACAACAACTGCATTTCATCTCAAGAGGAGAAAAGAAGATAGTTTTGGTACTTTTATCGTCTTATATAAAGAATAAGAAACAGGGAGCAGTAGAACAATATTTGATCTTTTGTGCTTCCTTTCTGACGCGATCAGAGGGTGGAGTTCACTCTGAGATGATGTTGCACATATTGTTCAGATTTTAGAAAGTCTTTCTCAGTAGCGTTCCCATCTTGTTGAGCCCGTAAGTAACAACGATCCCTTTACTGTGTTGTAGTGCCGAGTTTTGCTATTAATGCTGGACACTAATTTTCTTTTTTTTTTTTTACTTCAAACCATTTTGGCAGTCCTTACTCTGGCCTCTATATGAATGAGGGGCAACTTCCAAAAGTTAGTTTTAATAACCCAGTCACCCAGATGTTTAACTGGTGACCTAAAAAGCAACGGACCGTGAGAGAGGATGCAGGAGCTCCGTGGCCCACCTGTGAGTCGTTGGACCAGGCCTGAGCCGACCCAGTACCTGAACCTGTGAGCTCTTATCTGACCGTGCCCCCCCCCCCCCCCCCCCCATATAATTCTGCCAGGAACACTTGTGTCGATGGTCAATGGAGACACAGTACACCACCAATACAGTTGACTTGGTGGTGTAATTCTACTCCAGGGAACGCCCCCTGCAGCAGTAATGCATGGAATACACTGCTACCTGGTAAATACACAGCAGGGGACATTGCAAATGAGACTCTCTGGGGTGAATGTACGTAGTGGGGCCACAGCAGGTGATGGCTGTGGTGGAGGAGGAGGAGGAGGAGGAGGAGGCCTTCCCCAATGGAATCTGTAACAGCAGCAACATGGCTGCACAGAAGGAGAGTGTGGAGGCGTTTGAACAGGAGCGAGGCGCTGGGACACGGTGAATGTGGTGGGCTGGCTGTCAGCAGACACAGCATAGCATGACGCACAGTGTCCTGCCAGAATTAGTTCATTTAAAAGCATGCTGTAAAATGCATGCAATGTTAAGAAATAGATATTCACTACGTCACTACGCTGCACAGACTCTGGTGGTTTGGTGGCCATGGTAACGGTTAAATACACGTTTAACTCCAATGGCCTCCAAATTCTATTTTAGACCATGGAGAAGCTTTATAATGCATACTGCATTGTGATGTTGACAGTTTTTTAGCAGACCTCAGCTGACTCACTCACACTGCAGTGATTGTCTAAAAACAAAATCTTTTTTTTCTTCTGTCTGATGAAATTTACGTTTTTAGGAATTCTGTGGGATTCTGATATCTGACATATCCAGTTTATAAATAGAATATATGTTTTTTCTGGCTTACTTTGTAAGTATTTAATATGTTTTGCATCAAAAATACGGACCTTTGTCCAAACCCTTGCAATAGATTTGATCCCCTTGATGTTTGATGTTTGGAGTTAAGGAGCAGTTCCACATTTTGGGAAGTAAGCAACAAGATGGATTCTGCCCTCATGTTTGCACGCCAGCTTAGTCAAGCTCAAAGAATGGAAACAGGGGCGAATGATGACCCTGACTTTGTCCGAAAGTAACTAACCGACTCCTCTCAAACTGGTTTTCCAGCTCACTGCTGAGATAACCAGTTCGTACATAATGAACAAACATTTGGGAGCTGTCTCTTTAATCTAACTCTCTGCAATAGAGTAAATAAGCGTACTCCCGAAAATGTCTAACTGTCCCTTACAGTTTAAGTTCCATCATTCAGACCCATTTTATGCTGCCGCTCATATTTTATGAGAACATTTCTTTGCAAGTGGTGGAATCTGTGTTGGATCCACACTAGTCATAGGATGGAGTTTAGTTTAGTACAAATAGTATGAGATTGAAACTATACATTGATGATGCTTCAGCATCATATTCTGTAAGGAGGGATAAGACCCCGTGCCCGACCAGACGAATGTCGGCTTGCTTTGACGTGAACCAAGAGAGCATCAACGCGGCTCTTCAGCACAGCAGCGAGACTTAAGTTCAAGTGCTTAAAACCGTCCCCAGGCCCTAAATTTGACTGTCCCTGAGAGGGTGATTGATTATGCCAAGAGCTTCTAACTAACATTAGCAGCTGGCCACCATCTCTCCTCAATACCCCCCCCCCCCCCCCCCAACCCCCAAACAGGTGTCGCTGTCTTTAATATCGGTCACGTCCAGTATGTCATAGTGTGACTCTGTACATAATAGTGCCATACAAGTGCCAAAGTGACACCATTGAAGTGTTGGGTGTGTCACCACTCAGCAGATCCTCCAGCTGTATGTAGCGACAAACCCCTGCACTTACTTTCACCGTATCATACTAAAGTGTCCCCAAAAACATATTGCCTATAAAATATTGTATATGGGTCTAGATAACAGTATTATTTAGGATGTAATAACTGTTTTACGTAGGACCTTTCTACTAGTGAAGGTATTGTCGGATTTAGATTAATCTGTCTTTTTATCAGCCGCACAGCTGATAACTGTTTGTTGCTTCGGTCCAAATTAAAACAACACTTTGCTTGAAACAAGTGGCACCGACGTCGGGCTCCAGCCTGACGCCGTACAGTAGACGAGGCGGGCTGTAGATTATCAGCCGGGCTTCACTGAGAGCGGGCCTGCACCTGTGCTCCTCGGAGACCACATCCACCTGTGCGCCGTAAACATTCACCACCCGCAGAGGAAAAGACAAGCGGGTCCGTCCAGCGCGCTGCCTGGGTGGCGGCGCTGCCTGGGTGGCGGCGCTTGCTTGACCTTGTATTCACTTGCCGCGACAGGACTGTTTTGCCTTGTGATGAGAAAATAATTTTGGAGCATAAATGTTTTTGGGCTTGTTTTTTACATCCTGTTTTTCTCCTTATTCTCTTTTGAAGACCTTGCCTTGTGGCAACAGCAGATGGACTTTTATAGAGAAACTCAAGTTACACAAGTATTGACATATGAAGAGTTTACTGCTAAAAAATGACATTTCTGGGAAAAATAACAACAACTCTTGGGGCTTGTCATTCAAGAGAACCTTTGACATGGATGGACAGTTATCCTGTAAATACGCCCATCATTCGGTTTTTTTTGCTAATCATTCTTTCGTACGGACAGTCACTTTTTTGTAAACGATGGATGTTATTTTGGAAGCAAACTCTTCATATGGATCATCCTTTGGTTTGAGCCTTCAGGCAGCATGTTGCCTTTGATTAAAGTGAAACCGTGTGCTAACCATGTTAGTGGGGGTGAGTGATGTGGTTGCTTATGCTGCGGGTGGTGTTCCATGTGGGGATTTCATGGCTCTATGCAGAGGACCTTTGAAAAGAAAAGGGCATTGAAATAAGAAAATATCACCTATATTTTCAAAGCATCACTAAAGGTTTTTTAGATATGCTCTATTGCTTCTTTGGAATTATTTTCTTTTTTTCTTTGGATAATATGAATTTATATTTAAAAGCTTTATGTTCTGTATATTTCTTGGAAAAAGATTACATGATTGTATGTTTATTGTAAATACATTAAATATACTATTTTTGTTTTTAACATGACATTTTCTGCCTAACAACGATCAACAACTCCATGGTGGTTTTGAGGGCAATTAGATCTCATTGTCCTTTTGAGGTGAAACATCAGTTTGAATTTTCAATATGCCGACCTTTCATCCAAAAAGAGCAGAAATATAAGTGGATCAACGAGGTCAGTGGGATTGATCCTCTGGGGAACATGACATCCATCCTATAGTGGACATCCCTAGAGTCAAGCAGCTGACCATATAGGCCAAAGCCATCATAGCAGAAATAACTAGGGAGCAATATTTAGCCTTTCTACGTTTCATCCATTAACGCAGACGGAGACTGCACAGTTGGACCAACTTAAGGTGTCAAGAAGAAAATCGATTTCAAACTGTGTTGCTTTTGAAAGATAATTTACCCTCCAAGAAGAAAAAACAGAAAGTTCGCTGTGCAACCTGGTCAGATTAGTTGGAAGGTCACATCTCATCTTCTTGCTCTAAACGCACCGACAGAAGAAGATAAATCCTGACATGGGTTTAATAGAAATGTGCTTGTGCTTTGCCATGATCTAATTTCCTGGAATGTAAGCCCGCGTGTTTATCCCCCCCCGCCCTCCCCCGCCCTGCCGCGACCGCCATTGGAGATAATAACCGGCGTTATGGATTGACCGGTGGATCACCTTGTACCGCTGTTTAGAAGGAGCGGCGTACGTGTCGGGGGGGGGGGGGGGGGGGGCAGGGTCGTTGCGGCGTTGCTTTTATGCGAGAGCCGGGGCTGGGAGCGCTCCTGTTTCTCGAGTGCAGATGGGGTCTCGCCGGGGCCACGGTGCAGTGAAATGGAAAGCATGCCATTCCCTGTTCCGCTTGATGCCGAGTGACTCTGAGAGGTTGTGTCATGTTCCTTGGCTATTGACTCAATGACTTGGGACTTCACGGCGAAAGCCTGAACCCGTGCGGGCTCTCTGCGTGCTGACAGAGAAATGTGTCTTCCACTTGTCTTCACATTGACCCGGGGACTCTGCTCAACTGACGTGTCCACATCCCCCGAGTCTCACCTCCTGGACCCAGAAGTAACCTTTCCACGACCTTGCCTGTCTTTCACGCTCCGTCGGCCGCTATCGCAACGATCCGCTGGACTCGAGTTTTTCCTTCTTTCTGACTGATACACCTATGGATTACCTGTCTGTGACAGTCAACCCATTCAGCTTCCGCTACACGGATGACATGGCGGGGAATTCAGCCTTATGTGGCTCACATTATTCATCACTGTCACAGTGGGGTTCGAAAGTCAAGGCACAGAGTTAAGCACAGGCCATTAGCTGGTGCAGAAATGACAGCTCAAAGAGCCGGACCTTGGAGGCTGCCTCTGCCCTCTTGTTCATGCACCAGACCGAATCACCATGTGACCTGAATTAGGATATCTCGACTAAATTATACTGTATTCCTCTTTACATTGTATGCAAACAGGGTTATTCTGCATACATCACTAATGTCTTCCCAGCCCCTTGACGTGGCTCCAACGGCTGACCTGATTCATTGTTAAAAAAACAACAATCTCTGACTCAGTGACAACGGCCCAATTATCCCTTTCACGCAGAAGAGGTCCATGTTCAAAAGAGGGTGTGAATTGCAAATCCAGCTGCCGCCTGTCCTTGCGCTGCCACGATCTAATAATGTGATCCATCATGTCAGCAGCGACGGCTTGTAAGCAAATCCCTCAGAGGGTACGAATGAAGAAGCTTGCAGCTCAGGGTCCAGAGTATTAACACATGTTAATGGGTCACTGCAAGCCTTTGTACCTCCTGCGTGCAGCACCTAAAATGGCCTTTCTTGATTACATATCTCTTGACTAAGCTTCTACTGGTAACCTTCCAAACACACGCTTGGCAGCCACAACCAGCCTAGATGCCTTCAGGAAATGAAGAAGCCCTGCTGTTTCCGGCGGGGAAATAAAGCCCCGTGAAACCCTGTTTCCTCCTGAGTAGCAGTAACGCTGTTGGTTGAGGGATGGTCCCGCAGCAGAAGCATCCATTACCTGACGGGCCCCACGGCCCCAGAGGTACGGCGGCACAACCACACCACGAGCGAGGCAGGCGACCGCTAAAGCATTCATCACACTGATTACCCGCGGTGCCAGGCGGCCGAGCCTTTGCCTGCTCGTTTGGAGCCGAGCTGAGGACGGGGACAAACTCGGATGAGGCCTCTCTTCTTCTGGCGCTGCTGCACATAATTAACTCAGCACTGCAGCAGGTTGACAAATTGGAATGATGAATCTGGCCTCTATGAATAGACACAAATACATGATCAATCAAGAAGATGCCGGACAGTGTTCTCAGTCTGAGGAAATGTGCCGCTGTGAAGGACAACAGACGCGTGTTTGCTTTGAATGACGATTGGGGGGGTAAAAAGTAGGGGGGTGAGGGCTTGTGTCTTTGTTGTGGTTTTGCCTACAAAAATGAAGAGTGCTAAGAGAGTATTACAGAGGAAAAGTGGTTAGAAAAGTGGTTACATTTCATCCCTTAAATACCAAATTAAAGTAATTATATTCCAATTCCCTGTGCATAATGCCCGTTTTAAAGGACTATGCAACCTACCTCAGCTGTTTGCAGATGCATACAGATGCAAAGGGAAGCCTCTGAGTCCCTCAGTCGTTTGTGCCACGTGGCCTTGGAAAGCACCAAGAAAAGCTTGTGTGCTTTTCTTTGCTTGTGTTTCATTGAGACAAGCGTCCCCTCTGGCCTTCACACATCCAGTACATCACAACTTCACAGGACCGCCCCACATATACTGGCCACACACTCACTCTATTTTACATTATAGTACACTATAATAAATCCTCATCAGTTTGCTCCAAACACCTGCTGGAATATGTCACTGGCAATATTTAAAGTTAAGTGTCATCATCTTATCCATTTATGGATAGCAAAGAAAAACAGGGTATGCTGTGTGAAATGGGAATGCTGATGCTTAACACCTCTTTACATTTGTTAGTGTCCATATCAGCCAGTGAACAGACACAATGGATGGCACACCACTCAACAACATTATTTTCTTGTCTATAAAAACACTTTCCCCAAATTATGGTGGCAAATACTGCCTTTCTGCACGCAATTCGCTGGAGTCAACATGAACATAATATTTAAAATGCTGACTCATTAGAAACAGAAGGCTGCAACAGCATTTGCCAATTATTTTATTTCACCGTTAAGATGGTGTCTCAGTTCAGAGTTGGGTTGTTTGGATTCGATGATACTTTCGGTGACGTGGGCTAATCCTGGGCGAGATAATGAGTGCTGCTCTCTGTGAGGTCAAAGGTTAAGTAGGGCTTTGTACCAGTCCTAATGAGGATCCCTCGCCAGAATGGCTCCGTTCACAACTGGGAGGATCACTAGAGTTGCGTTATCATTGGACAATGACCAAAAGTACTATGGGCCTCTTAAGCATGCAATTCCCCACATGAGGAGTCCGAGGTCAGCAGCCTGGGGTTCAGAGAAGGTTCAGTTGTCACAGGTAAAGAGGAGGCTAAGGTGTGCTAATCCCACGGACAGGTTATCTGTCTAGAATTCAACCCGAGTTGTGAGATTCCAGCTTTGTTATAAAAGCTTCAAGGTAATAAAAACAGCAAGCATTCCGAGAAAATGAAAGACTCTTAGTACTTGCACAGTTATGTTTCCAATTTCAGTCAGTATTCTATATACAGTAAACTACATATTTTTAATATGTTAACCTTTATTTAAATGGACTCGATTTAAAATGACGAGCCAGTGCACAATGCACTAGAAGAAACCTGCAGCCGGCTGTGCAGACGGAGCATGGAGGAGCACACACAGAGCCCATAGTTGCTTGCTCATATACATAGACGACCACTAGTGAAACTTTAAACATAAAACATGAAGGTCTTTGATACAAAACTAAAGCGTTTGGAACGGAACGTAATCTCGAAGCCCCTACTTAGCCGCGGTCAAAGCACACTAGTGTTTTGATTTACATTGACTGGATTAGAAGTCCCTCAGGACTGCGAGGGCAAGTACCATCAGCAGCTTATGGACATCTCCTTCAGTCTCTCGTTAGTTCCAATGAGACGGTTAAGGCCTGGTCACATTATGTAAGACATTTAGCTGCACTCAGTTCCGAGAAAGCATCACGGACTGTAAACAGAGTACGACAACATTTCTGCAACATTGCAACTGAATTCTGACCTGTGATTTAAAATGGATTGAGCCAAAATAGGAAATGCATGCATAAGAAAACAGATCTCTGTTAGAACCCTATTTATTTTTCTTGAATCATTAGTCATTGGTGTGAATTTGGATTTTTTGCGTCAACATCAGACATCCTGTGAATAAGGAAGACAACGGGTCACTCCGTATGTCAGTTCAGGTCACGCCTGCGTGTTTCTGCACCTGGCCTCCCTCCCTCCCTGCATGCATGCATTCAGCCACAGCTGCCTGTCACTCACTTGTGCATTACACATTTGATTTTGTTTGGTTCTTTCATGGTTACTTGTTTAAGCCCATACAACAGCCTCAAGCTATTTCAAGCCTCCAACTGAAAAACACCACAATAAATACCCATTTTACATTTAACGCCTTTTGTTTGATCTTCACATACAATCAGGCGTTTCCTCCATATTGTTGGAGGAGTGCCTAGTTGGGCCGTGCCTGACACCAGTAAGAAGCACTGCCAAAGGTTATCAGAGGCTACAGTGTACTTTTAGATCGCAACCATTAATCTCATTAACATAATGAGCTTACACTACACTTTTGACTGTAAATGCCAAGCTTACTGCTGCATTTCCCAATTAAAAACGTTTGACCATCCTGATTGTGCGTGTGTGTGTGTCCGTGGGTTTGTGTGTGTGTCCATGTCCAATTTAGCTCTCTTCCTGAAGATAATTACAGAGGCAGTCACTGCTTTATTACTCCCATCCTGAGCAGGACTACACTGATATGCTGCATAATGCATATGCCCTAACGTTACACACTGGCTGGATTTAACAGATAACCATCTGGTGCCATTGGTTGGTGCAGGGGGTAAACAGCTTAGCGGGGAGCCTTGATTCAACGATATGTTACTTGGCCACCTTGGAGCCTAAAAAAAATGAAAAGCAAGCTAGCGCCTGCCTCCCACTGTGCTGTAAACACTTGCATCCTGGTGGTTCTGCTCACACAGCAGGTCTCTGCTGGTCATACTTTCCCTCAACTTGTCTCCAATCAGCTAACGTTCAGCTCCCCATGCGTGATCCGTCTTAAAGGGCAAAACAGGGAGATGGGGGGCGTATCATCTTTATAACTCTGAAGTGTGTGATTAATGTTAACTGGACTTCCCCATAGAGAGTCCAGTGAGTCAAACGTGGTGGAATGCATCATTGCCATCCAGTGTACACACTTTAGCCTTGACCTTCCACTGTTGATGGGTATTAGACGTCAGCCGTGTGTTTTGTTAGCGGGTAGAGCAGAGCTTGTGTGTGTGTGTGTGTGTGTGTGTGCGTGAGAGAGACCGTGTGTGAGCAGTCACTGGATGACTCCAGAGCCGGGCCGCTTGGAAGAACGTGCCGGCGCACTGGGACTCGGGACTCGTGCAACATGAGTCAACAGTAGACAGACATTTTCACATGGCGATGACTTGCTTCCAAGGGCCTCTATGAGCACCAACATAATTGAACCTTGAACGGAAATAAAATGAGTCAATGGACAGGGATCGCCCGTAGTGTTGCGACGCTGCCCCACAGTAGGGGCTAAAGACTCAGATGGCAGGTACACGATCTACGATACCTGTGCAAAAAGTGTGGAATTTCAATGTGCAATCATGCATTTTTACATTAAGTCACTTAATGTGTTTATACTTTCTGTATGGTGAAACTGGCCTATGGATAATGGAAACTCGTATTTAGATTTTCATATTCATACACATGGCTACGCAGGGATGTGTATTTGGATTTCATCAAAATCTTGTGAACTTTCTGAACAAAAACAATACATAATACATCCTGTACTAGACGTGTTCTCTTTGCTGTTCAGTTATAAAGATCAGGGTAATATTAGTGTAATAAATAAGATTGTCATTTACAGAAATATTCATCTTTTGCATGAACACATGAAATGTCATCTTCCACATGCAAATTGAAAACAATATTAATCACAAAAGAAAATTAGCCTAGACAAGTGAACCCTTTAGTAAAAAAGCAATTTCCTGCGTAATTTACTCATGACACTAGGTGGCATCAAATTACTGCAGTTAGGATCTGCTTCCAGGCCTTTCTTGCCTCTTTTAAGAGGCTCACAGAGCGTGGGCTAAAATAATGTTTCCCCCCCCCCCCCCCCCCCCCCCCCGTCTATGACCGAATCACTGCAGATACCGTAGTCCAGCAGGTGCAGCACTCATTCATCCCGAAACGACATCATTAGAGAGAAGAGGACGAGGAGGGAGCCGGGAGATAATGGAGCTAAGAAACCCTCAGCACGCTCTATGGACGCTATGTAGTAACAACAGTAAATTCTACTGGGGACCCAAATCGCCTCCTCGCGTTAGTCCCGCCCCCCAAACATCGACGTCACCGAGTCACAGCCAGTGACGCGCGGACGCCCCACTCTCTTCCTCTGTCCCGGGAGAAAAGCATCATCAAAATTCATCAATCCATCCCATCTCTCTCTCTCTCTCTCTCTCTCTCTCTCGCGCTCTGTCTCTCCTCCGTGGTCTTTTTATTGTAACTTCCCCCCGGCCGGCCGAGCAGGGAGCGTCCGGCGGCACCACCTCCGAGGAAGGCTCAGCGCGCGCGGTGATCCTGTTTAAAGCTGAACACAGTGGACAGAGAGGATCACAGTGTGTGTCTATACATATATATATATTTATATATATGTGTATACATGCATGTTGCAGGGGATAACATTGCAGTGGCGGAATCTTGGCTCCGTGGTCTTTATTCCCCCCGCTGTGGATGTTAAAGTGCATTATCTCGGTCTGAATGAAGCTTTTCTTTTTTGCCGATCTCGACGGCGCCGAAGCTGTTTCTGGGTGACTGGCGGCTCTTTACTTGTGAAGTCGCGCGTTATAATTACATTGTCGTTATCTCATGAGCTCCATTGATTTTTTCTTATTTTTAGTCGGGCGTAACTTGCATTTAATTTAGTCAAACAATGCTGCGGTTTTCCTGAGCGCGTGTTAAGTCATTGGCGAGGGTAAATAGAGCGCGTTAATATTGGGGGGGGGGGGGGGGGGGGGAAGGGGAGGGTTTGGCCGCTCAAAGTTTTCGGAGACTGTCGACATGGCTATGGTGGCGTGGAGAAACACCGAGGGCGTCGGGGACACTCAGGGGGGGCTCTCCACCCCGGTGTCCCAGGTCGCATCTCTGCCTCTGCCCGCCGAACTGACGGGACACATGAACCCGGTGTCCTCTCTGGATGTACCCCCGGCGACGGCCGGAGCGCACCACGGCGCGCCGCCGCCCCATCCGTCCGGCACCGCCGCCGCCAACAACAACAACAACAACACGTCCTCTTCCTCCTCCTCTTCCTCGTCCATGGACAAGCAGCAGAGCCAGCACATCGAGTGCATCGTGTGCGGGGACAAGTCCAGCGGCAAGCACTACGGACAGTTCACGTGTGAGGGATGTAAGAGCTTCTTCAAACGCAGCGTCAGGAGGAACCTGTCCTACACCTGCAGGGCCAACCGGAACTGTCCCGTGGACCAGCACCACCGCAACCAGTGCCAGTACTGTCGCCTCAAGAAATGCCTCAAAGTGGGCATGAGGAGGGAAGGTACGGGCCGGCGTCCCCCCTGTTGTTGCTCTCTCACTTTCTGTAGGATGAGATGAATGCCGTGCATTGCTGCATGTGTGTGTGGGCTAGCTAATGACTACATGATGCATTATCTCCAACACAGTTTATGGTATGGTGTGCGAGATACATATGCATATATATATATATATATATATATATATATATATATATATATATATATATATATATATATATATATATATATATATATATATTTAGATATTTTCTTTTTGTCCCGCCCCCACCGCCCGTGTTGGTGTGAGACAGGCTAGTAGTGTCCATGCTAGCCTTCGAGATGTTGCAGAGATTAATGGTGACCTAGCATCCTTGTAGCATGGCTGTTCGCTTAATGTCCGCCATTGTGCGGCTCGGACGGACAGAGCCCGCATCACATGTCACATGTTCAATTTTCTTCTATTTTTTTCGTTTTATTTTTAGCTTTAGGTGGCGTGGTGTCGGCGGTAGATTATGTGTGGACCGTGACGCGCGAGTGTGTGCTTTTAATTATTATTCTAATATGGCCGTACAGGCCCAGCGGCCTCTGTAGACTGCGTTACTGTTATCCAAAAATAAACCAAGCCTATTTGAGAGTTTTAACAGTATCACTGCACCTTTGTATAAGGTAGAACAAAACGTTAGCGACACTAATTTAGTAGAAAAAACAAAGGCCCTGCCCCATAAAGTAGGTTCACGCGAGGAAAGTAACTATTTGTGTAATTCACATTAGAGGACGTGATTTCGGGGCCAGAATGGTGCCGTTTAGGCGTGGATTGGAAACCTTTTGAAACGAGGGGGCTGCGACTCACAAACAGAAACTATCCGCAGGTCGTGGCCTAGAAAACCGCTTCCCGTGCAGCGAGCCGAAAGTGGCTTTCCCTTCCAGAAGCGGGTTAAAACACTCATTAGAGGAGCCGCAGACATGGCATGCAGTGGCTGGAGAGAGCGGTTTGTGTTTACAATACGTGTCAGACGTCGCTGCATGTGTTTCTTCTAAATGCCGCTCCACCTGACATGTGTGCTGTTTCTCTCTGCAGCGGTCCAGAGGGGCCGACTTCCCACCCAGTCCTACCACGGCCAGTTTGCTCTGACCAACGGAGACCCCCTGCAGTGTCACTCCTACCTATCGGGATACATCTCTCTCCTGCTGCGGGCCGAGCCCTACCCGACCTCCAGGTTCGGCTCCCAGTGCCTGCAGAGCAACAACATCATGGGCATAGAGAACATCTGCGAGCTGGCGGCCCGCATGCTCTTCAGCGCCGTGGAGTGGGCGCGCAACATCCCTTTCTTCCCGGACCTGCAGGTGACGGACCAGGTGGCCCTGCTCCGCCTCACGTGGAGCGAACTGTTCGTCCTGAACGCCGCGCAGTGCTCCATGCCCGTGCACGTCGCGCCGCTGCTCGCCGCCGCGGGCCTCCACGCCTCGCCGATGTCCGCGGACAGGGTGGTGGCCTTCATGGACCACATCCGGGTCTTCCAGGAGCAGGTGGAGAAGCTCAAGGTGCTACACGTGGACTCGGCGGAGTACAGCTGCATCAAGGCCATCGTCCTGTTCACCACAGGTAAACGTTCTCTCTCTCTCTCTCTCTCTCTCTCTCTGGGTGTTTTTGTAGAGCAAAGCCTCCATCTTTGTTTCTGTGAAGCGGGTGTAGTGGTAAAAAAACACGAGATCCAAGGAAACGAGTCTGAAGAGCAGCAAAACCAATCTGTTAAAGTTAAAACAATATACAAATATCACCAAAAACATCATTTTAAATTGCATCGTGCATGCGTATAAATATAAAAGATGGTTGAACAATTACAAAAACGATTTTTTAGAAAAGAGTTAATTATATAGGATCATATATTTATATATATAAGATTATATATGACCAAAAGTTAGAACAAAACGACTTGCCTAATTTAAATATAATAATAATGATGTCTAAGCATAAGGGTGGTGTAAAAAAAAAACATAGCTGGTTAAAAATCTAAATTTATTTTCACATAAATTGTTGGTTTTCTAAGATATTCCCAGATGCCCTGATTTAGAGCACAAATATATTTGTATTTTTTATATATTTAAAATGTACGTTTTGTTAAAGACAAAAAGGACAAACGGAAGATCGATGGAAGATTTTCTATTCAACTATTATCATATATGTATACCGTTTATATTTTATCACAACTCGGACCTCCAGAATCATTAAATAAAATATATAACTTCATCATTTCTTTCCCAATGACCACAATGACCTATGACCTCAGGCATTTTGTCAGCCCTTAAAGGGACTTTATTGGTATCATGACGTGAATTATAATAATTGTTGTTATTAACAGTATCAAATACAAATTGAACCTTGAATGAATTACGCATTAGTTTTACAAATGAAAACAGGGCGCAGTGTTTACCTTTTGATATCGTCATGGATAACATTTTATTCCATTGTTACTTAATATAAAATATACAGCAATCTAACAGACTGTTTTATTTTAATGATCACTATTTAAGTCACAAATACGGCGGAGAAATTAAATGTTATTTTTTAGTTATTTATCCAATAATTAATTAAAATAATCAAGAAGCAAACATGTAGTTTCTTTTAAAAATATATATATATAACTTCTCGCCCTCCCTTTATGAAATATACATGTAAATAGATTTATTTTTGAATCTCGAACGCCTTTGAATTTGCCTCACAGCGACTGCACGACTTTTGCTGAAATAAGTGATGCTGTGTGTCAGAGTAACACACGCCGGGTCATTAACAGTATCAACTGGATAAGTAGCAGCCGAGTATATAAAAAAAGGTCCCCTGTGCAGCTCTATTTTAAACCCAATGAGCACATCTGAACACGTGTCTTCAAACTGGGACACAGAAACTGTTCTTTAACCCCTGCTGCCATCCGGCCTGCAGCGTTACAGTACAAACCGAGGGGTCACGCTACAGAGGATGGACCTCTCCGCCTGGGCTACCATTTCCTCGTTTATGGTTACAAACGACATTTTTGCGCCAACTTTTATGCTGCACGACATTGATGAGATAATAATTTATTCCAAGCGGCCGTGCCAGCGGATTTTGGTGACTTGACTACGTTACCGCTTCTTTGATAATTTCACCCAGAATGACTCACATCTGATTATTATAAGATAATAAAAGCTAGACACAAAAGTTAATTTGTACGTAAGCCTGCCCCGTTCCTTTAACACCGCGATCAGTGATGTACTAAAGTTTCAAGTCCAAGAGTAAAACCAAATGATTTCTGCCAGAAAATGCAATAGTTAGTGGTTATTTTTGATGGTCCCAGTTGATCCACTCATTTGTTCCTTCCTCCCGGCGCTGCAACATTTAACCATCAATCCTTTCTGCAGCCTTTAAACTCGATGTCCTGGTTGCACCTCTGGTCCTGACCCGTCTGCTTCTTTGCTTTTGTCTCTGTGTGCAGATGCTTGCGGTCTGTCGGACGTGGCGCATGTGGAAGGTCTGCAGGAGAAATCCCAGTGCGCTTTAGAGGAGTACGTGAGGAGCCAGTATCCCAACCAGCCCAACCGGTTCGGGAAGCTGCTGCTCCGCTTGCCTTCCCTCCGCACCGTCTCTTCCTCTGTCATAGAGCAGCTCTTCTTCATCCGTCTTGTGGGGAAAACGCCCATAGAAACTCTGATAAGGGACATGCTGCTGTCCGGGAGCAGCTTCAACTGGCCGTACATGCCTATTCAATAGAGGGGAAGGTCCCACGCCTCAGAGCAGCTCACTTCAGTGCGTCGGGACATGGTGGCTTTGCTTTGAACGAGGGGGAGAAAACTGCTAGTGGAATGAGATAATAACAGGTCATCGAAATGTAAGACAAATATTGGAATTGATCCTTTTCTTGTCCTGTACAAACTGCCATTTCCTTATCTTTCTTTATGCTGCGTCGTGTCACAATGTGTCTAGAAAGGTCCCTGATATGAATTCACCTTTTAGCCCATGCTAAATGATTTTTTTTTTTACTTGTTGGAGGTGAAATAACTTCCCATCGGATACAATGACGGACGTTTTTTTCCTGGCGTGGCGGTCAATGGTTCTGAGATAACGAACGATATTTATTGGACCCTCTGTGTATATTTATCGTGCTTGTAAATTCTGTTTTGACTCCTTTTTCAAATGTTTTATGTATTCTCCCCTGGCCAGTGACACAACGGCAAGGATCGTCGTGTGTTGATCTGTTGTTTTTTTGTTGTTGTGATTTTTTTTGTTTTCATACCTTCCAGACGCGGCACCTTGGACTCAATGAACATTTCAGAAAGATTTAAAGCGAGCGTTTGAAACTCAATGGCAACGGACTTTAAGCTACTTGCTCAACTGTGTACAGGTGGAATGGTGAGATTAATGCTCTGTTTGAGTTACTTTGGAGTCTTATTCTGTTGACATATAAAGAATGAAAGGACATATTTGGGAAATGCACTTCTCATGATCAGTGTTTGGCTGCGTCAAGTAATGCATTGCTCCTTTCATAGGTGATGTCATTACT